>NW_027890334.1:0-13004 GCF_054177405.1 Leptonychotes weddellii | reverse complement strand
TGTGACCCCGAGGGTCCTGAGGCCACACTGACCCACGAGGATTCCACCCCCTGCTTAGCCACTGGAGTGACGTCCCTCAGTGGAGCCGACTTCTAAAAGTTCCAATTTTGTGCTCGCGGCTCTATCACTTGCCAGAAGCAGCCAATGGAGGCCCCCTCCCCCGCCATCTATCCTCCCGAATATCGCCTCAGATTCACTTCTCCGCACGTCCTACCTTCCAGAAAGTGGTCGCTTTTCTGTTCAGAGAGTCGTTGCTATTCTTTTCTTCGATCTCCTGTTGAGTTTGTAGGTGTTCAGAATGGTTTGATCCCTATCCAGCTGAATTCCTGAGACCAGACGAAATCCAGGTCTCCTACTCCTCCGCCATCTTGCTCTGCCCACTGTTCTGTGCATTCTTGAGAACAATATGTATACTGCTGCTGTTGGATAGAATATTCTGTATATGTCTGTTAGGTCCATTTGATCTAACTTATAGTTTAAATCCAAACTTTCTTTATTGATTTTCTGTCCAGATGATCTATCCTTTGTTGAAAGTCGGATAATGAAGTCCTCTACTATTATTGTATTGTATCTATTCTCCCTTCAGGTCTGTTAGTTTTTGCTTAATATATTTAGGTGCTCCAACTCGAGTACATATCTCTTCATGATTGTTATATCTTCTTGATGATTGATGCCTTTAACATTATACAATGACCTTCTTTGTCTCTTGTTATCATTTTTGTTTTAAACTTTATTTTGTCTTATATAAGTATAGCTCTCCCTGCTCACCTTTTATTTCCACTTGCATTGAATATCTTTTTTCATCATTTCATTTTGAGCTTATGTGTGTCCTTAAAACTGAAGTGAATCTCTTATAGGCAGCAAATAGCTGGGTCTTGATTTTAATCCATTCAGCCCTGCTAAGCCTTTTGTTTGGAGAATTTAATCCATTTACATTTACAGTAATTATTGATAGTTAAGAACCTACTGAAGTTATCTTAATTGTTTCCTGGCTGTTGTGTATTTCCCATGTTCCTTTCTTCCCCTCTTGCTGCCTTTCTTCGTGAATCAATGATTATCTTTAGTGGTACACCTTGATTCCCTTCTCTTTTTGTGTGTGTGTGTTTCTACTATAGTTCTTTGTTTTGCGGTTATCATGAAGCTTACATAAAACATCTTATGGATATGACAGTTTATTTTATACTGATAACAATTTAACTTTGACTGCATACCAAAACTCTTTTAGTTCCCTCCTTTTATGTTTTTGATGTCACAGTTTACCTCCTTTAATACTGTGTATTCACTAGCAAATTATTATATTTATATTATAATTATTTTAAATTATTTTGTTCTTTATGCTAGAGTTAAGTAGTTAACACACCACCATAGTACAATATTAGAGTATTCTGAATTTGACTGTATACTTACCTTTACCAGTGTCTTCTGTATTTTCATATGCTTTTATGTTACTAATCAGTGTCCTTTCATTTCAGCTTGAATAACTCCTTTTAACATTTCTTATAAGGCAGGTTTAGTGGTGATGAACTGGCTCAGCCTTATGTTTCCTGGGAAAGATTTTATATCTCCCTAATTTCTGAAAGACAATTTTATCATAAAAAGTATTCTTGGTTAGCCTGTTTTCTTTGTTTTTGGTTTTTGCCCCTCCTCCCTCCCCATCCCCAGTGTTTTAAATATATTATCTCACTTTCTCTGGGCCTCTAAGGTTTCTGCTGAGAAATCCATTGATAATCTTGTGGCAATTCCCCTATAAGTTACAAGCTTCTTTTTTCTACCTGTTTTAAGATTCTCTTTATCTTTGATTTTTGACAGTTTCATTGTAATGTGTTAGAGAAGATCACTTTATTTTTTTTTAATTTTTATTTATTTATTTGAGAGAGAGAGAGCACGAGCAGGGGGAGGAGCAGAGGGAGAGAGAATCTCAAGCACTCTGTGTTGAGCATGGAGCCTGATGCTGGGCTTAATCTCATAAGCCTAAGATCATGTCCTGAGCTGAAATCAAGATTCGGACACTTAACCAACTGAGCCACCCAGGCACCCCTAGAGAAGATCACTTTAAATTACATTTATTTCGGGACCTATGAGCTTTGTGAACTTGCATATCCAAATCTCTCCTCAGATTTGGGAAGGTTTCAGTCAGTTTTCTTTAAATAAGCTCTCTGACCCTTTCTTTCTTTCTTCTCCTTCTGGAACTCCAATAATTTGCAGATTATTTATTTGATGGTCTCCTATTGTTCATCCATGCTCCCTCACCTTTATTTTTATTTATTTGTTTGTTTGTTTATTTTTGTTGTTGTTCTCTTTTGACTGGATAATTTCAAAGGTACCATCTTCTACTTTATATATTCTTTCTTCTACTTGATCCATCCTGCTCTTGATGTTCTCTATTGCATTTGTTTTTCCATTTCATTCCTTGCATTTTTCATGTCCAGAATTTCTGCTTTGTTTGTGTTTAATGATTTCTATCTCTTTAACTTCTCATTTTGTTCATGTATTGTTTTTCTAATTTTGTTGAATTGTCTTTCTGTGTTTCATTTCAGCTCATTGAGCTTCTTTAAAACAGCTATTTTGAATTGTCAGATAAATTGCAGATCTTCATATCTTTGGAGTTGAATACTGGAAGACTATTGCAATTCTTTTGTGGTGTCATGTTTCCATTATTTTTATGTTCCTTAAATTAGAAGTAGTAGTCATCTCCTCTAATCTTTACTGACTGATTTGAGAAAGGAAATACCTTTCATTAGCCCTGCTAGGGATTCTGAGGCTTTCTTAGACTTTCTCCAAATATGCCTGCTCCATGCTTCTTGCTCCCTCTTGTGGTGGAATTCTTAAGCTTGTATGCCTTCTCTGGATCCTACAACACACCAAATTAGGTGCTAACAGCCTCTCTTTTGCTTTCTCAAGGGTGGAGGTAAAACTCAATTTGTGGTAGCTTCCTGGCCTACAGATTTGGATTGGCTTTCTGTGTGTGCTCACTAGCTATCTAAACTCACTCTTACCACTATCAGGAACACACACAGGGTATGGGGTGTGTCTGTGTGTGAATGAGGTGCTCAGAGTGCTAGGGCATAGGACTTGTGGGATAGTTGAGGGGTTAAGAGGTGAGGCATCCCCAGTATCTTATAGGCTTATTTCTTGTTGGAGTCCACAATGTAGTTTGTAGGACCTTCATCCCTTTAATGCCCTTTGAAAATCTGATCTGCCACTCTCCCAGCCTCGTCTCACACTCCAGTGACTTGATACTCTAGATGGGGCAAGAGAGAAGTGGACGTCTTTGTAGGCATCCCACACAGCTAGAGAAGATGGATACTCACTCATGCACTCTCACGTTCTGTCTTGGGTGAAATCACCAGCTAATATGGTCTTTCTCAGCACTGAACTGTCCCACTTTGGTGGAAGGGTGACATGGGTAAAGTCAAACTGTTTCTCTTGCCCTCTCCAGTGCATCCTATATATATATATTCTAATTCAAAGGTAAATTATGGTAGACATTGCTGAAATCATTATCACTCCAAAATTAATTTACATTCCATAAGAAGAATGGCATGTTGTTGGGGATACAAGCAAACACTCACATACTTATCTCTAGGGATCTGGCATCAGAAGCAACCCTAATCAAATGTTTATGTAGGGAATATTTCCACTTTTTAAGGATACAATATCAAGTAAAGTAAGAGTTTATTCTGTTAGAGAAGACTTTCAATTGGATACAGCACACAAATATTTCCATGTATTCTAAACTCCCAGAAAATAAAGTACTGATTTACTGAAGTACTGATTTACCGATTCCCACCTCCTGGATAACTTTGAAGGGCTTGAGATTTCAGTGGAGAAGTCATGCAGATGTGGAAACAGCAAGAGAAGCAGAGTTAGAAGTGAAGCTTGAAGATGGGACTGCATTGCTGCAATCTCATCATCAAACTCAAACAGAGGAAGAGTTGCTTTTTATGGATGAGCAAAGAATGTGGTTCCTTGAAATGACAACAAAAGATTTAGAATGACACACAGAGTTAATTGATAAAGCAGTGGCAGGGTTCAAGAGGATTGCCTTCAATTTTGAAAGAAGTTCTACTGTGGGTGAAATGCTAGCAAACAGCATCACATGCTACAGAAAAGTTGTTCATGAAAGGAGGAGTCAATTGATGCAGCAAACCTTGTTTTTTGTGTTATTTTAAGAAATTGCCACAGTTACCCTAACCTTTATCAACCACCACCCTGATCACTCCACAGACATCAACATTGAGGCAAGACCCTCCACCAGTGAAGATTAGGACTTGCTGAAAGCTCAGATAATGGTTACATTTTTTTAGTAAAAGAATATTTAAAAAAAAGATTTATTTATTTATTTGGGAAAGAGAGAGAACGAGCAAGCAGGGGGAGGGGCAGAGGGAGAAAGAGAATCCTGAAACAGACTCTCTGCTGAGGGTGGAGCCGGATGTGGGGTTCAATTCCAGGGCCCAGTCCCAGGACCCTGGGATGATGACCTGAGCAGAAATCAAGAGTTGGCCACTTAAACCAACTTAGCTACCCAGGCACCCTAGTAACAAAGTACTTTTTAACTAAGGTGTGTACATTACTTTTTTAGGCTAATGCTATTGCACACTAAATAGATTACAGAATAGTGTAAATATACCTTTTATATGCGCTGGGAAACCAAAAAATTCAGTTGACTTGCTTTATTTCAATATTCACTTTGTTGCAGTTGTCTGGAATGAAACCTGCAATATCTCTGAGATACGCATATGTTTGTGATTAGCTTCTCTAGAGGATGCGAGGATGCTGGAAAAGAACTCAAATCGACAGGAGGGAACCAATTTGAGCAAATTCAGCAAGAAAAAATCCAGAGACATTAAGATAAGAAGAAAAATAAACCAAGTAAACTGAAGAAATATTACAAAGAAAAAATAATACAGTAACAGAACTAAATGCCATATTGGTTGTACTTAGGGGCAGAACTGACACCATAGAAAATCAAATCAGTGTCTTGAGAACTGATTAGTGTGAAGCTCTTTCAGCATGCAGGAAATTTAAAAAAAGTCAATTATAAAGATGATGAGAGAGAATATGATACACATGGAGGCTAGAGTGAAGATCCAACATAACAGTTGATATATCATCCAGAAGGAGAAATAAGGGTAGCTGAAATAGAAGCAATAACCAAAAATATAAACCGAAGCCACCTTTGCAGAGCTGATATGTTCTTTACAGAAATTGAAAGGTTTGACCAAATTTAAAGCAAAATGAAAAGACATACATTTACAGATATTTTGACATAATTTAAACAGCTAAAATTAAAAATAAAAATGTATAAATATCCATGGAACAGGAAAAAAAGAATGGGTTAACTGAAAAGGAAGTAAAAATTAGCTTTCTTCATATATATTTTTTTAAAGATTTATTTATTTATTTTAGAGAGAGAGAGAGAGAGAAAGCAGGGGGAGGGGCAGAGGGAGAGGGAGAGAAACTCAAGCAGACGCCCCACTGAGTGGGCCTCCATCTCACGACCCTGAGATTATGATCTGAGCCGAAACCAAGAGTCAGACCCTCAACTGACAGCCACCCAGGCTCCCCAGCTCTCTTCGTATATTTACCATAGTGTTAAAAATCAGAAGACAATGGAGTAATGCTTACTGACAGTTGAAGGAAGACCATAAAATTGTATATTCAGACTTTAGAATGAAACCACAGAAAGACTGTCTAGTTGGAAGTGCAAAAGGCTGATCTTCTTCATATGTGTGTGTGTGTGTGTGTGTGTGTGTGTGTGGTGATTATATGGTGATTACCTCATTTAGTAAATATACTAACATACTAAAACCCGAATATAATACATAAGATAATACATAAGCAGACAAGCTACAGATGAAGAAATACCCATGGCCAATAACATTATAAATCATCATAAATATTGCTAGTAAGTAAAGAAATATAAACAAAAAGTATCATTGTTACTATGAAATTTATACTGATTAAAACAAATAAAAATATACTATTTTGGTAAAGTTACAAATTGTTGAAATGTGAATTTGTTTGGTTTTTCTAGAAATTACTTTGTTGAATTTAAATTATAAATTTCTTTCTAGAAAGTTACCTTTAAAAAATCCAACATGCAGAGTAAATCCAATTAAGCATTAATTTTAAATGTGAAAAATTTGAATGATATCAAATAGGAAAGAATAATCCTGGTAGACATAGGTTTTATAGAGTAGTATTTTGATAGGTTATGGTGAATCCATAAAATGTATCCACTAAAATGATATTTTTTGAAGCATATTTAATCTCAAGAGAAAAATGGTTATAGTATAGTATCAACTGGAGAGCCGGGTGCAAAATGATAATTAATGTTACCCTATGTTTTCCTTTTTAAGCTGTTTTGCATAGAAAAACAAAAAAAAAGGAAATAAACTAAAATCTTATCCACAGTTATTTCTAGATACAGAAGTACAGTGAGTTTCATTTTCTTCAGTAAGCACATCTGTGTTTTCCACTTCTCTAGAATAAACACTGGCTACTTTGTAATAAAAAATGACAACATCTAACAAAAAATATGTAACAAATGTTATGTGTAAAAAATTCACCTAGCTGATTATTCAGAGAACATGCCCTGGCTAATGGATTGTCAGAGCATGAATAATGATGAGGACTCTCTTGATCAAATGTAAATGAAATTAATCTTCTTTAATTAGGGACTCATTGTGACAATTGAGCTTGCCCTAATAGCATAATGTAATTAATATAACATATATATGTATTTGCCACAGTTATATATCACATAAAACGAATATGTGTAAATATGTAAATGTATATAAATATATGAAGATTAGTTTTGCACAATGCTATGTTTTTTTAAGTATATATTATCTAGAAAATGTCATTCTGATGTTTGCATGACAAAATTTAACCATGATAGGCAAATAATTCTATATAGTGATTCCACATGATAAAAGTATACATGACATGTTCGAAATTATGAAATTGGGGGCCCTCCTCCTGTAATGTAGTCAGTAAACTATTAAGTTTTAAAGGAGTGTCTAAGATTAAATGAATGACATAATTTGATAAATGGTAAATTGATTTATCAAAGTTTGAAACTCTTTGGAAAGTCTCTATTTAGAGACAGATTTTTGAGCTAGAAGGGAACATAAAGAGATTCCAAAAGTATTCAGAGTAATGAAATGATATGCCAAGGTCAAATATGTATGCTCAAAATTAAAGGACAATTCTTTACCTTAATAACATGCTGTCAGTAATGCTCACAATATTAAAAACAGACTATCTCCTTATTGTAGTGTTCAAATGTTTCACTGTACTAATAATTTCTAATTGTAAGTAAATTAGTAGTGGTATCCTGTACATTAAAGAAGTCAGTAATTCAAATACTAACAGTGAAAAGTAATAACACTCTGGTCACTTGTTTAATTCAGACTGTCAGTATTTTTTGTCTGGTGGTGCACCTTTTAATTTTTTTAAATGCCTTGATGTCACCAAGATAAAATAGAGGGAGGGATAGTGGTGACATCCCTTATGGGTGATCATAAGCAGGGAAATTTTGAGCAGTGTTAAGATGTATGAGGTGTATCCCTTCCCCATCTTGGGAATTCTAGTTAGTCAAAGAGCAACACTTGTAGACTGGTAAGGAAGGGAAGGACAATGATTATGCATCTGGACACATTTTGTAAGGAAACCCCTAATGCTGTGTGGGAGCTTCCTAGTAACTCATTCTGTTTCATGGCTACATGCTGTAGCCAACCAAATTCCCAAAATTTTAATAAAGAGTTTCACCCACATAATTACACTAGTACACTGTTGGCTTTTCTTTTTCACACGTTTCCCTTCGCTTGAACTTTCTGGCCTTTTCTCATATGTATTTGACAAAAACTGCAGATAGAGTGTTATTATATCTTAGATGGAGGAAATGGTGTATGGAAATGGTGTATGGATTAATGTTTGAAATGTGCAATCTTGGCAATCAAGACTTACCTCAGCATTTGCTGGGACACAGGAAACCAGCTAATGGCTGATAATGTCCAGGAAATTAGTAACTCATACATATGGTAAATGCTCCATTCCCAGCCAAATGATTTGTGTAACTCATGACTGAGTTCTCAAAGGGACTGTTAGCACTGTGGAATAGTAGGGCTTTATTAACTGGACTATGTGCTAATCCGTGTTGTTTCCTAACTGAAGAATTTAGCCATACTATACAATGCAATGGGAAATTGTATACCCAGAAAGTGAAGATGTTCAAGGCACCAATATCCTATTCTCCAAAAGGACCATTTTATTTTAACAATATTAGTATCATCATAACCCCATTATCTCAGTTTGGAATTCTGTAAAATGAATTGGGAATAGCATTTAGTTGTAAGAAAGATATTAAATCAGATGCCACTTTGCTTAATGTCCTATTCCTATTAATTTTGTCAGTAATGGTGTTATTTATAATCTGTTGCTTGCATTCATTGATTTTCTACTGAGCATCAGGCCAGCCTTGTGCGATGTGCTTTTACACATTCCCTCATTTAATCTTGCCACTCTTCTCCTGCCCTCCTTGCTAAGTTAGCTTTCATATAACCCTCAAGCCACAATTCAAGTGTCCCCAAGATTTCCTGGGAAATCTTAACGACACCCCAGTCTAGGTCGTCTGCTCTTTCTATACGTTCTTATAGAATCTTGTATAACTTCATAGAATCTTTGTTCAAAATTTGTAACTTAAATTTTATGTGGTAGGTGATTGGATACTATCCCTTTCCTACTGTAGAATAGAAAATTCGTAAGTGCAAAGACTATAATAGTTCTTGCCACTATTGTATACCTTTTGAGCCAAGAACAGTATCTGTCCAGCAGGTAACAGGTAATAATAAATATTTGTTGACTGAAAGAACTCTGTATAGTGGTTATCATTTTCCCAGGTTTGCAAATGAAAAAACTGAAGCTCAAAAAATTTACCCTAATTAAAGTCATACAACCACTGGATGTCGGGATCCCATCTCATATCTGACTCCAAAACCATTACTGTATCTGAATTATTTTCATTGGGTAGGATAATGAAAGTATTGCAAAATTTATTTTTCTCTTTAATAAAGCTGAGTTTCACTAAATACTTGCCATTTCTCTGTACAATCTTTTAGAGCAGTCGTTCTTAACCAGAGGCAATTTTTACCGCCATAGGGAGCACTGGGTAAACGTTTTTTGGCTGTCATTACTGGGGGAGGGAGGGATGCTACTGGCATCTACTGGCGGCGTATGATACATGAAATAGCCCCTCCTCACTCCATTGGGTAGTTCAGCTACGTACCTTTTTTCCTTCATTAATTTGCTCGAATATGCATAGGGTGCCTCACATGTGGAGAACCAATAGTGAATAAAACACAAGTTCCGATGAAAGTAAACTTACAGTATATAGAGAGGTAGATATAAGTAAATAAGAACAGTTATCTAGAGGTATACATTCAGGAGCACCTAGTGGAGACAAAATCTATTTTATCTGGGATGCTCAGGAATCCTTTCTTGGAGGAAGTGGTATCTAAACTCACATTTGAAAGATGCTTTAGAACAGTGGTTCTCAACTGCAATTTCTAGAAACATTTTTGGTTGTCACGTCTGTGGTAGGGGTTGCTACTAGTATTTAGTGAGTGGGTATAGGCCAGGAAGTCTGCTAAGCATCCTGCAATGCATGGAAAACCCCCTCCCCTGCCATACACACACATATAAGGAATTATTTGGTTCAAAATATCAATAATGCTGAGGTTGATAAACCCTACTTTAGAATGATAATGTGATAATGTCAGATCACCATGATGTCACCACTGCAGTTCTAAAATCCCACTTATTTTTGTTGTCCTCAATTATTTTTCTGATTGTAGCTGGTAATAAAATAGTATCTATCCATCTACCTATCTAATATTTATCTATGATATTTCACCATATTAAGTGGCAATAAACTATATGTTTATGTATATGTATTGGAAACAAATTAACATTTCAATATGTTTAATGACATGTCATACTTAACAATAATAATTTATCATACCTCCTTTCTTTTGAATTTCTATCACAGTTCAGGCCTCTTCAGCACTTCATTTTTCAGTGTAGCCCTATGACCATGCTCTCCTTGGGGCCAGAGTCCAGGCCTAATTCATGTCCATACTTATCTTAAGGTTCTGCTCATGGTGGGCTTTCAGATTTTTGTTGGATGACTCCAAGCAAGCTAATTCTCTTGCAGAAGCTGAGCAATTAAATCTGCTTAAAAGCAGAAACTAACTGATTAAAATACTTACTGTGCTGCTGTACCTGCAAATGGGTACAAATAATAAATTTTGATCGCTAAAAATTTCTTCCATTAGAATCCTGAAATCATATATAATTAAGCTTCTTCTGGATACTTTGTTATGAATATTAGAATTTTCCCAGGAAAGACCTCTGTTTCTTCATTTTTTAAGATCTCTCTCACCAGTTAGAGATCATTAGTTTTCCTTGAAGGGTAGACTACTAGAAGAGTCAAAATCTGATTGTCATTTGTTTACCAACATGTCTTTTAAAAAGGATCGAAAATAATGATAAATTAAAACTCAAGTGCTTTCAAATATCTTATGGCATATTGACAAGGCTGAAATACTCTCTCCAAATAAAGCAAATATAAACCTTTATATAAAGACTTTCTTTCCTTTCCACATTAATGACTTGAATCTGAGGTCTTCTCCCTCAGTGCATACACTACAACTTTCCCATGGCTGGTTTTTGTAATTTGCATTAAAGATTATGGTTCTATCTCTTCTCTAAATATTTTTAGTGTAACATTTATATTCTGCTTATTTTTTTTTTATAAATTGTTTATCCTCATTTACTTTTCCTTCTTTAAAATGCTATTTGAAAACCAAGTTGTAAATTAAGAGGAATACCTGTGCAGAGTATAAATTTTTTTTTAAAGATTTTATTTATTCATTTGAGACACAGAGATACAGAGAGAGAGAGAGAGCATGAGCAGTGGGAGAGGCAAAGGGAGAGGAAGAAGCAGACTCCCCGCTGAGTCAGGAGCCCGATGTGGGGCTCGATCCCAGGACCCTGGGATCATGACCTGAGCCGAAGACAGACGCTTAACCATCTGAGCCACCCAGGCACCCTGCAGAGTATAAATTTTTAAGCTGAAGAAGAAAGTGAAAAGTACTACAAATGTTTAATTGTTGATGACATTAATCTGACCTGATTGTAAAAAGGTCAATGCACTAGCTTAAGGATGCTGTGTTTAAATACAGGCAAGACCCCATTGCTAGATTGTTGTACATTTCCATCCATGGAATAATATTGTGTAATTTTATAGAAATTCTTTTGTATTTACAGAATTCTAAATGAAATGAATTCATAAAAGCTCTATGTTACTCTGAAGACCCATAATGCCAGATTATAGTGTGGATTGAGGAGCCACCTGTGTACTTCAATGTACGTCATGGCAGACCCTTGTAGAAGAGGAAATTGGGTTGAGATTGGGTGCAAATAACAAGAGTTATCCAAGAAGAATATGGAGAAAATAGAAATGGGAGATGATCTAACATGGACTCACAAGTTGATAAACTAGTGAGAATAACACATGAGTGTCTATTAGACTTGGTCTTGGCAGTTCGGATTCTACAGGGGGAAAAAACAGTGCAGCTTTCTGACCCTTTTTCAATATTCTCCCTATTCTATGTTAATGGGTGGGCATAATGTACGATGTCCAGTGTGCAGGTGCTGATGATACATATCCTTCCATGTTAAGACTGTTAACATGCTCATTGCACTTCCAAAGATTTTTTAATAACTAGTCAGGAGCTGGTCTGTTTTGCAGTTTAGTTGTGTTATATGGTCTTGCTGTTTGCCCCTCTTTCTGGTGTTGTTAATATATAAAACAAGACAGGTTTCTTTTTTACTGCTTGGCAGTGTGTTGGTGTCTTAGGAGTTAAGACATCAGCTCTGGTAAAAGGTTATAAGGTTCAGCCTTTCTTAGGTGAGTAGAAATTTTGCTGAATCATGCACCAATACTATAAGGTTATGGTTATCTTTCTCTGCCATCTTTGGGGTGTATAATGATAAATTAGAACAGGGATGCTCTCACTGCTAGTTTTTGTTCCAAATGAACTCAGTGGTGTTCTAGCACTCCTCTTGGGTGGTCATGTAGTTGATGGTTAAAGACCCTATTGTTGGGGCCATATTCACAACAAGGTGTAGGCAAATGGGTGTGGATCAGGACGTGGCTTACAAGCTGACAGACGTCCTGGCCGGGTCATTTGCATACCAAAGATTTTGTTCTCAAGGGCATTTAAGTGTGTTGAACTTTTCTAGACATCAACATAAATCTTCCTAGAGCCCAAGGGATTTCAGTAACTCGTAGAATCTTGCATCAGGGCTGGAGTTAGAGATGGTTTGCTCATATCACAGGAATCTGTCTTTAGACTCTTGAAGTACAAAGCATCTATGAAAAGCTGCCATGTGTATTTTTTATAATAACTAGGGTTAATTTTATGAGCAGAACATATGACTGTATTTTATGTATGCAATCTAAAATCACAACCAGGCATAAGTGGACATGAGAAAAACCAGCAGCCAGATTAAACATTCACATCTGTTTCTGAGTTTTTCTGTACTATTCCTTTTCTATTTGTTTATTCATTCTTTCATCTTTAGAGCTCACTTGCAGACAAATGTTGGTAGTGCCAATGTTTAAGAAAAATACATGGGGCGAAAAAATTCTATCCATCAATGTACTATATTTTCTTTAAATTGGAGAAGAAAAATCGCCACTGTATTAATTTAGAGCAGAACGCTTTCAAAGGAAATACAACTTTTCTATACCATGCAAGCCAAGCAAGAGACATATCATACAAGTTAAATTAATAAAATAATCAGAAAGAGAAGAAAAAATTTTCACAGCTTGACTCCACATAAACGAACTACTAAAGTCTTTGTGCTAAGATGTGTTAGAAAATGGCAAACATCTGTTTGGGATTCCAGAAGCTGTATTGGATATGTTTCCA
>NW_027890333.1:0-242 GCF_054177405.1 Leptonychotes weddellii | reverse complement strand
GAAAAATGTCCAGTCCTAAAATAGACCAATTCTGAACTGTGGGCCTGGGCTGCACTATTTCGATGGAGAAGGTGAGCTGCGCAAGCTGCTGGGGCCTGGAAGTTTGGCCCCCCCGAGCCTCTGCCCGCAGACAGGGGCCGTTAGCCGTGTGGGATGCCACGACCGTCCCTCCCTGGAAAGATCTGTTTCCGATACTTTGTGACATAAACGTCTGATGTGCTAAGAGCTCCTGATGCGTTTCT
>NW_027890332.1:0-242 GCF_054177405.1 Leptonychotes weddellii | reverse complement strand
CTGTCACTGCACAGTTAATAGTTACCAAATACTGATGATTTTAGGCATAGGTACTTTACTGTCTACTGTAAAGAGAACATACAGGTTTAGAATTAATGAATTTAAATGCTCTGTCTTTGAGGCAAATTCCTACCAACCTACAGAAAAGAGCACGTGGCATATTTGACCCATCGTTTCCCTAGAAGATTTATTTGTTAATGAAAGAATCAAAAGGAAAACAAAGAAAAAAGAAGGCAAAAACT
>NW_027890331.1:0-242 GCF_054177405.1 Leptonychotes weddellii | reverse complement strand
TTCACAAGAAAAGCATTTAGAAAGACATAAATGTTTAAATACCAAAAAAAATGTGATAAGATAAATAAATAAATACGGACCAAAAGAAAGTTTAAGGCCTTGAAAAGTGAAATTTAATGGGCATCTGGGTGGCTCAGTCAGTGAAGCGTCTGCCTTTGGCTCAGGTCATGATCCCAGGGTCCTGTGATGGAGTCCCACATGGAGATCCCCGCTCAGCGAGGAGTCTGCTTCTCGCTCTCCCT
>NW_027890330.1:0-242 GCF_054177405.1 Leptonychotes weddellii | reverse complement strand
TGACATAATTATTTAATAAGGCTGTTCTTACAAACTAATATTGTAGAACTTTTCAAAACTCATGATATCTTTGTAAACATAAAAATGACAGGGATAATCTACTACATCCCCTAACTAGGGTATATCCTCTGAGATACATCTTCCCGTAAAATCATTAGAAGTAGTGATGGATGATAGACAGTTTATACTCTGTGTAACACAGAGAATAAGAAAATTTTGTAGAGCTCTGTTTACCATTGTAT
>NW_027890329.1:0-242 GCF_054177405.1 Leptonychotes weddellii | reverse complement strand
TTCCCCCCCTTCATTCTTCCCCTCCTGCTATCTTCTTCTTTATGAAGCAAACATTTATGCCAGACCTCTGCTGGGCACTTCGAAATCCAGGATCCCATTTAAATTTCACAATAGCTCTCTGAGGTTGGCATTACTCCTACAGCCCAACATTCTACAGCAGTTTATTCTGAATCTGGTCATTGTGCACAACTCTGTGTTGCCTATTTATTGTTAAATCCACTTGTAAGGGAATAAAAAGCACT
>NW_027890328.1:0-242 GCF_054177405.1 Leptonychotes weddellii | reverse complement strand
TTATATTCCATTGAAAAATAGCCCTGCAGGTTTTGTAGAAAGGTTATGCCACTTAAATATTCTGGCCCAAGGACCAATGGAAGGGAGATGTGTTGGTGGCAATGCTTACAAGGTATATTGGCAATTTTATGGAAGGCATCAGTAGGTGTTTGCAAATGTGGCATAGCAGGTAGAATTAGGATCTAGGAAGAACACAGGGGAGCCTCCTTTTTTTTATAGTTTTAGAAGTCATAGCTTTCCCC
>NW_027890327.1:0-242 GCF_054177405.1 Leptonychotes weddellii | reverse complement strand
TCTGATGGCCAGACTCCACAAAGAAATCTTAGCACAGTGCGTTTTCCATAGTGCTTTCCCATTGTGCATGCTTGAAGGAGTGAGCAAAAGGAGGAAGTAATGAAGAAGCAGAAGAAGGGATCTTTAGAGAGACATCTTAAAAAGAGATTTGAATGTTTGACAGTAATGGAAGAAGACACATTCCCCGTGTCTGGAAAGCACTGGCCTGAGGCAAAGTTGTCAAGTAGTTAGCCAGGTTGTGG
>NW_027890326.1:0-242 GCF_054177405.1 Leptonychotes weddellii | reverse complement strand
GAGTAACAAGTTGAATTCTTTGAAAACAAAAATAAAAATTGGAGCTGTCAAAAAACTTTATAAAACTTCGAATAACTAAACAAAATTTCTTATGCTCGTTCCTAGTATTTTTATTATTTATTTATTTTATTATGTTATGTTAATCACCATACATTACATCATTAGTTTTTGATGTAGCGTTCCATGATTCATTGTTTGCATATTAACACCTGGTGCTCCATTCGGTATGTGCCCTCTTTAAT
>NW_027890325.1:0-242 GCF_054177405.1 Leptonychotes weddellii | reverse complement strand
GACGATCCATCTTGTGGATGGCGTGAAACAGGGGTCAAAGCCAAAGGGGTATAGTTATGGGGCAGAATATGCTCAGGGAATATGTGCTATGGCCCCGACCTCAGGAGAGGAATTGCAGATTGATCCAAGCCAGTCATGGTAATCCATTCATTCAGCAAATATTTATTGAGTCCTTACTATGTACCAAACATATTCTCAGCTCTGAGATCCACCATGAATAAAACGGGTAAATTCCCTGCTGT
>NW_027890324.1:0-242 GCF_054177405.1 Leptonychotes weddellii | reverse complement strand
TTTTTTGGGGTTTTTTTTAAAGATTTTATTTATTTATTTGACAGAGAGACACACTGATAGAGGGAACACAAGCAGGGGGAGTGGGAGAGGGAGGAGCAGGCTTCCCACCGAGCAGGGAGCCCGACGAGGGGCTCGATCCCAGGACCCTGGGATCATGACCTGAGCCGAGGGCAGACGCTTAATAACTGAGCCACCCAGGTGCCCCACATCATTAGTTTTTGATGTAGTGTTCCATGATTCAT
>NW_027890323.1:0-1598 GCF_054177405.1 Leptonychotes weddellii | reverse complement strand
TTCTGCATGGAGCACTGGGTGTTATGCACAAACAACGAATCATGGAACACTTCATCTAAAACTAATGATGTAATGTATGGGGATTAACATAAGAATAAAAAAAGAAAAAAAAAACGTATTCTGGGATGCTACCAGACATTTTCTGTTAAGTTGTATTATGGGCTGAATTATGCCCCCCAAATACTCATGGTGAAGTCCTGACCCCAGCACCTCAGACTGTGGCTGTATTTAGAGACAGGATCTTTAAAGAGGTAATTAAGGTCATATAGGTCACATAAAGTCATTGGGGTGGGCCCTAATCCCATATGACTGGTGTCCTTCTGAGATTAGGACACAGCCAACAGACACATGAAAAGATGCTCAGCATCACTCATTATCAGGAAAATACCAGTCAAAACCATAGTGAGATATCACCTCACACCTGTCAGAATGGCTAAAATCAATAACACAAGAGACAACAGGTGTTGGTGAGGATGCGGGGAAAGGGGAACCCAAATCTTGCACTGTTGGGGGGATGCAAACTCTGGAAAACAGTATGGAGTTTCGTCACAAGGTTAAAAATAGAGCTACCCTACCCCACGACCCAGCAATTGCACTACTGGGTGTTTACCCCAAAGGACACAAAAACACTGATTCAAAGGGATACGTGCCCCCCTGTGTTTATAGGAGCAGCCAGGATGCGGAAGCAGCCCGAGTGTCCATCGACAGATGAAGGGATAAAGACGATGTGGCGTGTACACACGATGGAGTATTACTGAGCCATCAGATCAGATTGTGTCACTTGTGACAACAGGGTTGGACCTAGAGGGTATCATGCCAAGTGAACTAAATCAGACTGATAAAGGCAAGTGACCATGTGATTCCACCGACAAGTGGACTATAAACGACAAAACGAATGAATACACAGAAAGCAGAATCAGAGCCATAAATACAGAGAATCAACGGGGCACGCGGAGGGCAGGGAGGTCCGGGGCTCCGGGTGTGGACTGACTCGGTCACAGGGTGAGACGGTGCCGTCAGGGAGGGCGCGGCCAGGTGACAGGCGGCTGCACTTGAGGTGAGCACAGCACCCTGTAGAGAGTTGAGACACTATGTTGTCCCCGAAACTAATGTCACTAGACTCAGAAGAAGAACCGAACAAACAGAAGATCAGGACAGGGACATGCAGAGGGTCGACCGTGGGAGGACAGGGGAGGAGGCACGCGCTGGCGGAGCGGCTCCCGAGAGACCAGTCCTGGCGGCGCCCGCGTCTGTGTCGGCCTGGCCGCCCGCCGGCTGCGGGGAGCCAGCGTCCGAGTCTCCGTGGTGGTGCCTCGTGTCGGCCGCGCTCGCCAGCTGGCAGCTCGCAGCTGCCCGTCCACCCCCGACGCCACACGCAGCCTCCCCGCTTGGTCCGCCCGGACGAATGCCCGTGACACCACCACTGCTGCTCCCGAGCCCTGGGTCCGTTTGCCCGAGTTTGGTCCGTGGTGGCGTCCCTAAGAGGAAAAGAAAGATTCTCAGAATGAGGAAATCGTCCAAAGGCTTGAGGCCGACCCCACAGCAGAAGTGCTCAGCATCCACACTGCCTGGGCGAGGGCTGATGAAGGCCTCGGAGG
>NW_027890322.1:0-242 GCF_054177405.1 Leptonychotes weddellii | reverse complement strand
TGGAACACTACATCTAAAACTAATGATGGAATGTATGGGGATTAACATAAGAATAAAAAAAATAAAAAATAAATAAAATAAAATAAAAAAAAAATATCTGTTCATGCCGCAGCTAAGAAGGTAGTCAGTTTTGTTATTTTCTAGAAATTTTATTGTTTTATTTATTTTTAAATAAGAGTATTTTTAAAAGATTTATTTATTTGAGAGAGTGAGAGTGGGGGGGGCGAGGAGGGAAGGGGGGG
>NW_027890321.1:0-242 GCF_054177405.1 Leptonychotes weddellii | reverse complement strand
GCAATAATGGCCAGACTGGTCCTCAGAACCCTTCCTAACACAATGCCCTAGCCACCCCTTGTGGTCTCCTTTCAGCAAAATATGTGGGATTTTTAAACATCTCATGTTTTTGCCTCTGCCTCTTTAATGAGGTCAAGTCTAAAGTGCATAATTAAGAGGATTGCATGACAGCGTGCGCTGGTGGTCACTGAGATGTGCTCCATCGTCATGGAAGCCAAGCTGTCTGTTTCTCTAAGTTATTT
>NW_027890320.1:0-242 GCF_054177405.1 Leptonychotes weddellii | reverse complement strand
CTGTCACTGCACAGTTAATAGTTACCAAATACTGATGATTTTAGGCATAGGTACTTTACTGTCTACTGTAAAGAGAACATACAGGTTTAGAATTAATGAATTTAAATGCTGTGTCTTTGAGGCAAATTCCTACCAACCTACAGAAAAGAGCACGTGGCATATTTGACCCATCGTTTCCCTAGAAGATTTATTTGTTAATGAAAGAATCAAAAGGAAAACAAAGAAAAAAGAAGGCAAAAACT
>NW_027890319.1:0-242 GCF_054177405.1 Leptonychotes weddellii | reverse complement strand
TTATTATGAAGGTTTATAAATTATACTACCTGCCAGGCACCATGCTGGATGCTATTCACGCCATTATCTCATTTAGAACTAAATTAGGAGCTGACGTATTTAGTAAGTACTTGAGAAAATATGCACTTCGGGACCCAGCGGCATCTAAAACTAAGATAATTACATCATACCTGGAGAGAACAGGAGCAGCGCTCAATTACATAATGACTAAAATGGAAATAACTATTCTGTTTATTCTGTTG
>NW_027890318.1:0-242 GCF_054177405.1 Leptonychotes weddellii | reverse complement strand
ACTGCTGCTAGGGTTGCAAGTGAGGACGCCGAGGAGCAGTGCTGGGGTCAGGCCGGGACTCCTGTGTGGGGGTCTGTGGGGTGCTGGGAATACCTGACAGGGCTCTGGGAGGAGAGCAGAGCTCTCTGCTGGGACAGCAGGCCCTCCTGTGCCCAGGGGGTAGGCACCCAAGGAGCAGACAAGCCCCTGGCTTCTGGGCCGTGGTCCCAGAGAGCTCCCACCCTCCCCTGCACCCCCTTGTT
>NW_027890317.1:0-242 GCF_054177405.1 Leptonychotes weddellii | reverse complement strand
TTATTATGAAGGTTTATAAATTATACTACCTGCCAGGCACCACGCTGGATGCTATTCACGCCATTATCTCATTTAGAACTAAATTAGGAGCTGACGTATTTAGTAAGTACTTGAGAAAATATGCACTTCGGGACCCAGCGGCATCTAAAACTAAGATAATTACATCATACCTGGAGAGAACAGGAGCAGCGCTCAATTACATAATGACTAAAATGGAAATAACTATTCTGTTTATTCTGTTG
>NW_027890316.1:0-242 GCF_054177405.1 Leptonychotes weddellii | reverse complement strand
TTATATTCCATTGAAAAATAGCCCTGCAGGTTTTGTAGAAAGATTATGCCACTTAAATATTCTGGCCCAAGGACCAATGGAAGGGAGATGTGTTGGTGGCAATGCTTACAAGGTATATTGGCAATTTTATGGAAGGCATCAGTAGGTGTTTGCAAATGTGGCATAGCAGGTAGAATTAGGATCTAGGAAGAACACAGGGGAGCCTCCTTTTTTTTATAGTTTTAGAAGTCATAGCTTTCCCC
>NW_027890315.1:0-242 GCF_054177405.1 Leptonychotes weddellii | reverse complement strand
TTGCGAGGATGTGGCGGATAAATCTGAGCTGCGCCGGGAGAACACCTCCCTGCCCACGGCCCCGTACCCCACCTCAGCTGGAACCAGCAGTCCAATCCACGATGACCTCTTTCCTTGGGCTTGGCCTCGTCCTCACGGTTCCCCTTGTGTCCCTTAGTATTCTGGCCTTCACGTGTCTGTGTGGCAGGAGGCTGTCCTCTCTAAGGTACCCACCTGCTTCCGGCGACACAACCCCACCTGTG
>NW_027890314.1:0-242 GCF_054177405.1 Leptonychotes weddellii | reverse complement strand
TCGAAGATGAGTTGACCATAGAGTTGAGGGTCCATTTCTGGGTTCTCTATTCTGTTCCATTGATCTATGGGTCTATTTTTGTGCCAGTACCATACTGTCTTGATGATGACAACTTTGTAATAGAGCTGGAAGTCCAGAATTGTGATGCCACCAGCTTTTGCTTTTCTTTGTCAACATTCCTCTGGCTATTCGGGGTCTTTTCTCGTTCCATACAAATTTTAGGAATATTTGTTCCATTTCTT
>NW_027890313.1:0-242 GCF_054177405.1 Leptonychotes weddellii | reverse complement strand
TGCTTTCCCTCTCAATATCATCCTTTGTGGTGATATGCTTTTCACTACATTATCATAATCTTTATGGGTCTCCTACAGGTTTTTCTCTTGAGTACTATGATGGTTCCATAAAATATCTTATACTTACCACATCCTATTTTAAGCTGATAACTTAACCTCAGTAGCATACAGAAACTTTGTACCTCTACTTCTCCCTCCCCCTTGACCCTTTAGTTTATTTTTTTTATTTTTTTTTTTAAAGA
>NW_027890312.1:0-1598 GCF_054177405.1 Leptonychotes weddellii | reverse complement strand
AGGACCCCTCCCAAGATCAAGGAAAACAGGCCAACACCCCGGCATGTAATAGTAAAACCCGCAAATCTTACAACCAAGGAAACCATCTTAAGGGCAGTTAGGGGGAAGAGATTCCTTTCGTACAGAGGGAGGAATATCAGAATAATGTTAGACCTATCCACAGAGACCTGGCAAGCCAGAAAGGCCTGGCAAGACATAGTCAGGGTACTAAATGAGAAGAACATGCAGCCAAGAATACTTTATCTGGCAAGGCTGTCATTTAGAATGGATGGAGAGATGCAAAGCTTCCAAGACTGGCAGAAACTGAAAGAATATGTGACCACTAAGCAGGCCCTGCAAGAAATATTAAGGGGGTTCTATAAAAGGAGAAAGACCCCAAGAGTGATATACTACAAAAATTTACAGAGACAATCTATAAAACCAAGTTCTTCCCAGGCAACATGATGACAATTAATTCATATTTTTCAATAATCACTTTCAATGAGAATGGCATAAATGCTCCCATAAAACGGCACAGAGTTGGAGATTGGATAAAAATACAGGACCCATCCATATGCTGTCTACAAGAGACTCATTTTGAACCTAAAGTTACATCCAGACTGAAAGTGAAGGGATGGAGATCCATCTCCCATGCCAGCGGACCTCAAAAGAAAGCTGGGGTAGCAATTCTCATATCAGACAAATTAGATTTTAAACTAAAGACTGTATTAGAGACACAGAAGGACACTATATCATTCTTAAAGGGTCTATCCAACAAGAAGATCTAACAACTGTAAATATCTATGCCCCCAACATGGGAGCAGCCGTCTACATAAGCCAACTGTTAACCAAAATAAAGAGTCATATTGATAACAATACGTTAATTGTTGGAGACCTCAATACTACACTCTCAGCAACAGACAGATCATCGAAGCAGAAAATCAACAAAAAAACAAGAGCTTTGAATGACACACTGGACCAGATGGACTTCATAAATATATACAGAACATTCCACCCTAAAACAACAGAATACTCATGCTTCTTGAGCGCACATGGAACTTTCTCCAGAATAGACCACACACTGAGTCACAAATCAGGTCTCAACCAATACCAAAAGACTGAGATTATTCCCTGCATATTTTCAGATCATAATGCTTTAAAACTGGAACTCAATCACAAGAAAAAATTTGGAAGAAATTCAAACACTTGGAAGCTAAAGACCACTCTGCTCAAGAATGTTTGGGTCAACCAGGAAATCAAAGAAGAACTTAAACAATTCATGGAAACCAATTAGAATGAAAACACATTGGTCCAAAACCTATGGGATACTGCAAAGGCGGTCCTAAGGGGGAAATATATAGCCATCCAAGCCTCCACTCAAAAAAATAGAAAAATCGGGTGCCTGGGTGGCTCAGATGGTTAAGCATCTGCCTTCAGCTCAGGTCATGATCTCAGGGTCCTGGGATCGAGTCCCGCGTCAGGCTCTCTGCTCCTTGGGAGCCTGCTTCTCCCTCTGCCTCTCTCTCTGTCTCTCATGAATAAATAAATAAAATCTTTAAATAAATAAATAAATAAATACATAAATAAAATTTAAAAAAAAAATAGAAAAATCCCGAATT
>NW_027890311.1:0-242 GCF_054177405.1 Leptonychotes weddellii | reverse complement strand
TCCCCAACCTTCTCCCAACAACTCAGTTTAATTTATGTTTCAAAAAAAAAAAAAAATCCCATTATTCTTTCTCCCTGTATACTTGTAGGATTTTCAATATATCATTAGGCTATTTTGTGGTTTCTAATAATTCTGTAAATTATTTGTTTTATGGATGCTGCAAAATTGTCTTGAGGTCATTTCTCCTTTACTATAGTTTAAGCCTAATAAAAAGCATGCCTTTTGCTGTCACCAATGTGGAG
>NW_027890310.1:0-242 GCF_054177405.1 Leptonychotes weddellii | reverse complement strand
GGAAAGAAGGGAGGAAGGAGGAAGGAGGAAGGAAAGGAGGGAGGGAGGAAGGGAGGGAGGGAGGAAGGGTGGGAGGAAGGAAGGAAAAGAAGAGAGAACTCGGTGAACAGGTTCCTAGGATAGTTTTCCTGGAAATGATTCCTTCCCATATCCACTTATCGCACAGCATCCTGAAAGATGGAAGCAGAGAACAAGAGCTTGCAGGAGAGCTGTGAATGTCAGGGCCCAAGCCCCAAATTTAT
>NW_027890309.1:0-242 GCF_054177405.1 Leptonychotes weddellii | reverse complement strand
TATATTCAGTACCTATTATTTAGTGGAAAATGTGGATTTTAAAAATAATTTTACTAAGATAGCTGGTTAATCAGGTGGGGGAAAATACTTATTTCAATATTAAAATTTAGAATAAACTACAGATCAATTTTATTAGGTTTAAAGAGTATTTGCTGATATAAAGGAAAACAGTTAATTTTTGCATATTTATCCTATAATTTACCATCTTAATTGACTCTTATTTATGCTGTTATTATTTTATT
>NW_027890308.1:0-242 GCF_054177405.1 Leptonychotes weddellii | reverse complement strand
TCTCGCAGCTCTGCAGGCGAGAAGTGTGACATGGGGCTCCCCGGGCTAAAATCACTGTATCGCCTGGCTGCCTTTCTCTCTGAGGCTCTAGGGCAGGGTCTGCTTCCTCGTTCATTCGGGTTGTAGGCAGAATTCCTGTGGTTGTAGGACTGCTTCCCTGTTTCCTTTGGGCTTTCGGCCGAGGGCCCTTCCCCCTTGAATGCCTTGGCTCAGGGCCCCCTGCTCAGACTTCGAGCTCCTCT
>NW_027890307.1:0-242 GCF_054177405.1 Leptonychotes weddellii | reverse complement strand
TCACACAAGGTATCCAGTTTGTCCTGAAAAGGAGATGTGGCCATGAGGAGACTCTAGGCATGGTGGTCACCTCGAGAGGGGTAGAGTCCTCTCTGGCTTGAGATGGTCCCAGAGGGCTCTGTCCCCAGGAACACACTGAGACAGCACTGCAGCCTCTACCTGGGGCAGGGGCCTGGTGGCCTTGTGGTTTGAGGGCAGGGGTGTCACTGCAGATTGCTTTGGAATCTGGAACATGTCTTCCT
>NW_027890306.1:0-242 GCF_054177405.1 Leptonychotes weddellii | reverse complement strand
TCTGCAAGGGCGTCTTCCTTGGAGCCAGGACGTCTGTTCCCCTGTGAGGGACGGCGCCAGGGAGCGCTGCCCAAGAGGGCAGGAGTCCGAGCGCAGGGCGCGTCACTCCAAACACAGCCACTCTGCTCGCCACTTTGCAGATGAGAGCCCGGTCCTGGGAACCCCGGGCAGGGCTCTTCCCCTGCAGCAGGCTGGTGGGCGCCCCAAAACGGAGACTATTTAGAGAGAAGTCGGCGCAAATT
>NW_027890305.1:0-242 GCF_054177405.1 Leptonychotes weddellii | reverse complement strand
TCATACAGGGTGTCCAGTTTGCCCTGAAAAGCAGAAGTGGCCGTGAGGAGACTCTAGGCATGGTGGTCACCTCGAGAGGGGTAGAGTCCTCTCTGGCTTGAGATGGTCCCAGAGGGCTCTGTCCCCAGGAACACACTGAGACAGCACTGCAGCCTCTACCTGGGGCAGGGGCCTGGTGGCCTTGTGGTTTGAGGGCAGGGGTGTCACTGCAGATTGCTTTGGAATCTGGAACATGTCTTCCT
>NW_027890304.1:0-242 GCF_054177405.1 Leptonychotes weddellii | reverse complement strand
TAAAGATGTTTACCTCAACATTGTTATAATAGAAAACAAAAGAATAAAAACAAACAAAATGACCTAAATTTCTACCAACAGAATATCAGACATAGAAATGTTGCTTGGCACATAGTAGGTATGAAAAATCTTCATTAAATAAATCAAAATATGAATGAATGGATAATACATCCATAGTGAAATAATGTTCAGAAGAAGGAGGTCTACATTTAATGACATGGAATAAGGTCTAGAATAAAAAC
>NW_027890303.1:0-242 GCF_054177405.1 Leptonychotes weddellii | reverse complement strand
GACGATCCATCTTGTGGATGGCGTGAAACAGGGGTCAAAGCCGAAGGGGTATAGTTATGGGGCAGAATATGCTCAGGGAATATGTGCTATGGCCCCGACCTCAGGAGAGGAATTGCAGATTGATCCAAGCCAGTCATGGTAATCCATTCATTCAGCAAATATTTATTGAGTCCTTACTATGTACCAAACATATTCTCAGCTCTGAGATCCACCATGAATAAAACGGGTAAATTCCCTGCTGT
>NW_027890302.1:0-242 GCF_054177405.1 Leptonychotes weddellii | reverse complement strand
TCAGATGGTTAAGCGTCTGCCTTCGGCTCAGGTCATGATCCCAGGGTCCTGGGATCGAGCCCCGCATCGGGCTCCCTGCTCGGCGGGAAGCCTGCTTCTCCCTCTGCCTCTGCCTCTCTCCCTGCTCATGCTTTCTCTCTCTCTCTCTGTATCTCTGTGTCTCAAATGAATAAATAAAATCTTTAAAAAAAAAAAAAAAGAAGATAGAGGTTGCAAAGACAGAATGACTCAGGTTTTCAAGT
>NW_027890301.1:0-1598 GCF_054177405.1 Leptonychotes weddellii | reverse complement strand
TTAAAAAAAAGAAAAAAATAGAAGAAAAATAAAAAATAAATAAAAGAAGATGTGGTGTATACATACATAATGGAATATTATGGAGCCATCAAAAAAATGAAACCTTGCCATTTGCAATGACATGGATGGAACTAGAGGGTATTATGGTAAGCAAAATAAGTCAATCAGAGAAAGACAAGTACCACATGATCTCACTGATATGAAGAATTTGAGAAACAAGACAGAGGATCATAGGGGAAGGGAGGGAAAAATGAAACAAGATGAAACCAGAGAGGGAGACAAAAAATAAGAGACTTTTAATCTAAGGAAACAAACTGAGGGTTGCTGGAGTGGAGGGGGGTGGGAGAGATGGGGTGGCTGTGTGATGGACATTGGTGGGGGTGTGCTATGGTGAGCGCTGTGAATTGTGTAAGACTGATGAATCACAGACCTGTACCCCTGAAACAATACATTATATGTTAACAAAAATAAATAAATAAATAATAAAATAAAAAATAAAACCACTCATGTGACTGAGATGAAATATGATGAGTTATAAAGAAAACAGAATGGAGGGCTAAGTACTAAGTTTTGGAAGAGGAAAAGGGAAGACACAAGCAGAGAACCTAGATAGGGTAAAGTCAAGGAAATTAAGAGAAGGGAGATTTTTACATGTTGAGAGAAATCAACAAAAATTCAACTGAGGAAGCCATTGAACATTCGTACAAAGAGCCCCAGATTTATTTCAAAACTCTTATAGTGGCATCAGAGGTCAAGCATCTACATGTGATCTGTACTGAAATTAAATATACACATATGACAACAAAAGGCTTTACTTGCCTCAAAATGATTCTGCCTATAATTCAGTTCTTCTTGGTTAAATATATACTAAGAAGTTGACAAGACAGCGAAGGATGACTAGTGGATGACAAGTGAAATTTGGACAAATTTAATATAAATATAATTGGCATAAACTGTGAATATCCAAGAAATAAGAACACTAAGAATATGACAACTAGTCTGGCATCAAAATTCAAGATTACAATCACTGTTTTTCATCAAGGGCTAAAGGCCCAACATTATATCTAAAGTGCTGAATTCCAAATGATAATAGGGTTTTCTAATAGTGCTCACTCACAGAAATTGGGCAACAATTTAATTGCCTATCTAATTTCTAACTCCACCTAGACTAACAAGTCTGTAGACTGAACCACTCTGGATAATCCTTTTCTCAACTTAATCCATGGAATGGTAGATCTAAGTTCCTCTGGAAAGAGCTCCAAAAGACAGAGGTTCTGGCACTATTCTGTCTTAACCTATTGTGGGATTCTTTGTGTCCAGTTTCTTTGCATATAAATGTATTTTAAATATGCGAAGCAAACTGGAAAATAACTTAGAGAAAGGGCCATCTTTTTCATTAAGCTCATGAAAATCTATCTTGACTTTGGTGATTATAGTTATTTTTGTTTGTTTGTTTTTAAATTTTTTATTGTTATGTTAATCACCATACATTACACCATTAGTTTTTGATGTAGTGTTCCATGATTCATTGTTTGTGCATAACACCCAGTGCTCCATGCAGAACGTGCCCTCTTTAATACCCATCACCAGGCTAACCC
>NW_027890300.1:0-242 GCF_054177405.1 Leptonychotes weddellii | reverse complement strand
TTGCGAGGATGTGGCGGATAAATCTGAGCTGCGCCGGGAGAATACCTCCCTGCCCACGGCCCCGTACCCCACCTCAGCTGGAACCAGCAGTCCAATCCACGATGACCTCTTTCCTTGGGCTTGGCCTCGTCCTCACGGTTCCCCTTGTGTCCCTTAGTATTCTGGCCTTCACGTGTCTGTGTGGCAGGAGGCTGTCCTCTCTAAGGTACCCACCTGCTTCCGGCGACACAACCCCACCTGTG
>NW_027890299.1:0-242 GCF_054177405.1 Leptonychotes weddellii | reverse complement strand
CTTTTATGTAGCTTATTTTGTATTATAAGGGATGGATAATGAGCAAATAAACAAGATAATTTGAGAAAATGTTAAATTATCAGAAAGTAATGAAATATGGGGCAACTGGGTGGCTCAGTCGGTTAAGCGACTGCCTTCGGCTCAGGTCATGATCCTGGAGTCCCGGGATCGAGTCCCGCGTCGGGCTCCCTGCTCGGCAGGGGGTCTGCTTCTCCCTCTGACCCTCCCCCGTCTCATGCTCT
>NW_027890298.1:0-242 GCF_054177405.1 Leptonychotes weddellii | reverse complement strand
GAGGGTCTTCCCCACAGGCATGACTCCCAGTTGCTCTCCTGCATCGTATCTGGCTTTTTGGCTTGTCCTCCTGTGCGTCCTGCTGGAGGGCGACGTTGCACACTCTCGTGGCGGTGAGCCGCAGCCCCTCCTAGCCTGGCATTCACCCCGACGGCTCTTTCTGCTTCTGCGGCTGGGCCCTGGGTGGTTTGCCTCCAGCTGCGGGTGAGCCTTTCCTGACTGAAGTCAGGCCTTGCTCCCTC
>NW_027890297.1:0-242 GCF_054177405.1 Leptonychotes weddellii | reverse complement strand
CCCTGCTACACCCATAACCGACTGGTGCCCCCCACCCCCCATACTCCTGACTCTTCTCTCTGCTGTCCTCAGGCTTCCCACCTGTCTCAATCTTCGCGGTCCTCAAGCCGGCCGCTTCACCTGGGATCTTGCTAGGAATGCAGAATCTCAGACCCCACCCCAGATCAGCTGGGGCAGAACCTGCCTTTTACCCAGACGCCCATGGACTGACATACACACATTTGAGCAGCACAGTGGACAGT
>NW_027890296.1:0-242 GCF_054177405.1 Leptonychotes weddellii | reverse complement strand
TCTCTTTAGGCCCCTGATTCTTCCACTGCTGAGTAGATAGAAACTCTTATGCTCTGATACTCAGCTCTCTCTAAATGAAATTTTAACTCTTCAATTCTGAAGAGCTGAATGTTTTAAGGGCTGACTCTTACTACTTAACAAGGACCAGGGGCACCTGGGTGGCTCAGTCGTTAAGCATCTGCCTTCGGCTCAGGTCATGATCCCAGGGTCCTGGGCTCGAGCACTGCATCAGGCTCCCTGCT
>NW_027890295.1:0-242 GCF_054177405.1 Leptonychotes weddellii | reverse complement strand
TTACCCCTCCTTTAAATGATCCCGTGTTATAAACTGCTCCTTGGCCACCTGTGATGTGTGTACAACATATAATCTGTCAAGGCTCAGGGAATTGTAGAGCTGTGCATCTTTTTTTTAAAATTTTTTGTTATGTTAATCACCATGCATTACATCGTTGTTTTTTTTTTTTTAAGATTTTATTTATTTATTTGACAGAAAGAGACACAGCGAGAGAGGGAACACAAGCAGGGGGAGTCGGAGAG
>NW_027890294.1:0-242 GCF_054177405.1 Leptonychotes weddellii | reverse complement strand
TGACATAATTATTTAATAAGGCTGTTCTTACAAACTAATATTATAGAACTTTTCAAAACTCATGATATCTTTGTAAACATAAAAATGACAGGGATAATCTACTACATCCCCTAACTAGGGTATATCCTCTGAGATACATCTTCCCGTAAAATCATTAGAAGTAGTGATGGATGATAGACAGTTTATACTCTGTGTAACACAGAGAATAAGAAAATTTTGTAGAGCTCTGTTTACCATTGTAT
>NW_027890293.1:0-242 GCF_054177405.1 Leptonychotes weddellii | reverse complement strand
GCTACCTATGAGAAAGTAATGTTGATTTTTAAATCCCGTTTTTAGACGAATGTGTATGCCATTCTCAGGAGATTGCTAGAGGCTGTAAATGGGTTGAAAGACTTGTTTCTAGGGAAACGAAAGCTCTGAGGACGGGTAAAGCTGCAGAGGCTGCGCCTGTGCTTCCTAGCAGCAAGGAGAGCAGTGGGAAGGGGGAGAGATCACCCATGACATCCTTGCTTCCCCCGGGCCATGGGCCCCTC
>NW_027890292.1:0-242 GCF_054177405.1 Leptonychotes weddellii | reverse complement strand
TTTTTTGAAGAATCTTCCGTTTTACAAGCACATATTGAACTAGGTGGAGATAAAATGAGATAAAGTCTGGGATTTGCCTCAAAACAGTCGAGCGGAATGGTGGGGGTCCCGACACAGGTGATCCCAGGCGGGTGCAGCGGTGGCCCTATGTGGTTTATCACACGTTCTCTCGACCTTAGTCTAGGGGAGTTTTCCATAATGATTATAGCTGTAATAACACTATCTACAATCATTCACAATAA
>NW_027890291.1:0-242 GCF_054177405.1 Leptonychotes weddellii | reverse complement strand
AGAATGGTTTGATCCCTATCCAGCTGAATTCCTGAGAGGAGACGAAATCCAGGTCTCCTACTCCTCCGCCATCTTGCTCCGCCCCCCTATGCAGCCCTATGTTAACTGCAGCTTTATCCACAATAGCCAAGGTATGGAAGAAGCAACCCAAGTGTACTCTTTTATAGGTGAATGGATACACACACACACACACACACACTCGAATATTACTCGGCCATAAAGGAAATGAGATCTTGCCATTT
>NW_027890290.1:0-1598 GCF_054177405.1 Leptonychotes weddellii | reverse complement strand
ATAAGGCTTTGCGCCTCCCTTCCTGACTATGGGTCTTCAGGGAGTGCAGAATGACCCCATAGGAAATGAGTAAGACTGTAAAGATGACCACACAGATTGCCCCATCATTGGCAACCACAGTGAGGCCAATAACGTAGGTGTCAGTGCAGGCAAGTTTTAATAATGGGTACATGTCACAGATGAAGTGGTCGATGACATTGGGACCACAGAAGGGAAGGTTGTAAACAAAGAGAAGTTGAACTACAGCATGCAAAAAACCTCCAAACCAGGCCGACAGCAGCAGGAGAACACACAGCCGTTGATTCATGATTGTCAAATAATGCAAGGGTTTGCAGATGGCCACGTAGCGGTCATAGGCCATGACTACCAGGAGTAAAATCTCAGCACCACCAAATAAGTGCCCTATAAAGAGCTGGGACATGCAAGCTTGGAAGGAAATGGTTTTCTTCTCATAGAGTAAGTCTATAATCATATTTGGAGTAACTGTAGTAGAATAAACAGCATCCATAAATGATAAGTAACCAAGAAAGAAGTACATAGGGGCATCCAAGGTTGGGCTGATCACCACAGTCACCACAATGAGTAAGTTGCCCACCACTGTCACGATGTAGATGATCAAGAACACAACAAATAATATTTTCTGACCTTGGAGGCTCTCAGTGAGCCCCAAGAGGACAAACTCAGTCACATTGTTTCTGTGTTCCATATGTTCTTTTGCATGTCCTTATTTCACAGTTCAAGACAAAATTAGCTATAAATATAATGATTACTGGTGTCTTCCTGAAATCTAAAACAATCTGTTTATTCATTTACCTAATAGGCATTATAGTTTCTTATGTTCCAGTACTTTTAGAAATTACAAGAATACAGGCTGATTAAAACATGCTCCCTAACCTCAGCAATCTTGCAGACTAATGGAGAGACAAGTCATTGAGACATGTGTGAAAAGGAAACATTATTAAGTAAGTGGGTTGCTACAACCAATTTTCCATATGGAAGCTAGTAAAATTATACATATGGCGAATTCCTCATACAAAATTTTTTAAATGGATTATGGTTAATGGAAACCTAAAACAAGATTTATATTTACTTCCCAGTTAATAAAAGAGATGACTTTCTAACTTCTAGAATAGAATCCTCTTAACTAATAAGTGAAATCCCAAATTGATATATTTCACAATTTTAAAACATCTTAAGGATTTAAAAAATATATCATAATGTCAAGAGATAAAAGTAGATGGGGGAAAAGATTTACATTTCAGAGGACATACACAGAGTTAATATCAAAATAGACACAGAGCTCTAAGCAATTAAATAAAAGATAAATGAACCAATGGCAATGTGAGTAAATCATATAAACAAGCAATTAAAAAATGGCCAACACACATATGCTATGATACTGAAACTCACCTGTGAACAGAAACATAGGAACTGAAGTAATTGCTTGCTTATGAAAGTGTGACTTTGGATTCTTCAAAATCATTCATTCAAGTCTGTGGATGCTACACCATCCTCTAAACTTTCACAGATCAGCAAACAATGTTCAGAGAACATGTCAACTGAAACCATCTGTAGAGTTAGAAGTATCTTGCCCATCA
>NW_027890289.1:0-242 GCF_054177405.1 Leptonychotes weddellii | reverse complement strand
CTATACCGTAGCTGTTTAATATATGAAATCTATAGGGCACCTCCGACTATGATTGCTAAGACGTGTTTCATGTATTCTAAAGTTTTTAGACTACAGTAGTAGTCTAAGAGATTATTAAAAGATAGTGAACTGGTTTGTTTTTTTTTTTAAGGAGAAGATGATACAAGAAAATAGTCTTTTGTAGGAATGTTTATCTAAGGTATTTGTTTTTTTTTAATATTCTTTAGATTACAAGAATGATT
>NW_027890288.1:0-242 GCF_054177405.1 Leptonychotes weddellii | reverse complement strand
TAAAAACATGAATTTCCATCTTAATGCTCTTTGGAGGCGTCACAGTCCTTCCAGATCTTGTTTTATGGTATTTTTAAAGCATTCGTCCTTCGCAACCCATTTTGAAAGGACAGTTGGAGGAGTAAAACCATTAGTAGGTCTGCTACCTATTTATTCTCCGGTGGAAACCAAGGCACGCCCGCAGAGCTTGCTGTTAAACGCGACATTCCCACCTTGGGGCTGAAACGTTAAAACGGGGAGCG
>NW_027890287.1:0-242 GCF_054177405.1 Leptonychotes weddellii | reverse complement strand
TGCCTGCCCTCCACCAGGATGTCCCACTCAGGGAGCAGAGGACGCAAACCTGGGAGTTCCAAAATACCTAGCAAATAAAACAATAAAGATGTTGCTAACTTAATATCTTGTTGCAATTCATGGAAATGAAAATGTCTATTAAAATAGCTGCTGAGAGGGTTTCATGCAAATGGCCAGTGAAGGATGATTAAGATGAAATTGGGGGATCCTCAATGAGTGTAACCCATCACCTGTGAAGGGCC
>NW_027890286.1:0-242 GCF_054177405.1 Leptonychotes weddellii | reverse complement strand
GGGCGCCTGGGTGGCTCAGTCGTTAAGCGTCTGCCTTCGGCTCAGGTCATGATCCCAAGGTCCTGGGATCGAGCCCCGCATCGGGCTCCCTGCTCCGCGGGAAGCCTGCTTCTCCCTCTCCCACTCCCCCTGCTTGTGTTCCCTCTCTCGCTGTGTCTCTCTCTGTCAAATAAATAAATAAAATCTTTAAAAAAAAAAATTCAGTACCAGAAATGCTATAACAGAGGTTAGGTGAGTTCCTG
>NW_027890285.1:0-242 GCF_054177405.1 Leptonychotes weddellii | reverse complement strand
AGGAGCAGGGGCCCGACTGTGCCGCGGATCACGGTTTATGGCCACCCCGAGCTGAGAGCCCGCGCCTGGGCTCCGCCTCTGCAGCCGGCTTCCCTGCTCCGATCCCTGGGAGCTCTGCCGCACTCAGGCACCCCCGGTCTTTCTTACGTACTTTTTTTACAGAGCTATGGGAACAACTGTATGGTTGAAGCTTCGAGCCTTTCATGTTTTCTCCTACTAATCAAAATAAGAGCATGTCTGGT
>NW_027890284.1:0-242 GCF_054177405.1 Leptonychotes weddellii | reverse complement strand
TGTTTTTAAACCCCTATTACATTCAGGGACACCTGGGTGGCTCAGTTGATTAAGTGTCTGCCTTCAGCTCAGGTCCGGGATTGAGCCCCGTATCGAGCTTCCTGATCAGCAGGGAGTCTGCTTCTCTCTCTCTCCCTCTGCCCCTCCCCACTGCTCATTCTCTCTCTCTCAAATAAATAAATAAAATCTTTTTTTTTTTATTCTTATGTTAATCCCCATACATTACATCATTAGTTCTAGAT
>NW_027890283.1:0-242 GCF_054177405.1 Leptonychotes weddellii | reverse complement strand
TAAATAAAACTGAAAACCTTCTGTGTTACTAAAGATATAGTACGTATGTATTTATTTATAAAGATTTTATTTATTTGACAGAGACAGACACAGAGAGGGAACACAAGCGGGGGAGTGGGAGTGGGAGAGAGAGCAGCAGGCTTCCTGCCGAGCAGGGAGCCCAGCATGAGGCTCGATCCCAGGATTCTGGGATCATGACCTGAGCCGAAGACAGACACTTAACGACTGAGCCAACCAAGCGC
>NW_027890282.1:0-242 GCF_054177405.1 Leptonychotes weddellii | reverse complement strand
CCTGCTGGCTGTGCTCCTGGCTCCGGGGACAGCTGCTGCCTGAGCCACCACAGGCACCACAGATCCCACAGATGCTGGCTCCACAGCTCTGACACCTGTGACAGTGGCAGTGGGTGGCAGTCTGGGGGCTCTGGGTGTGGCCATGGCTCCAGGGACTGTTGCTGACCCGGGATCCTGATGCTGAGACAAGTGATTTGAGGGGAAATGGAAATCTAAAATGCCTGGAAAAGCCCCGTGTAATG
>NW_027890281.1:0-242 GCF_054177405.1 Leptonychotes weddellii | reverse complement strand
GATGGTGTGGGCCTCATGTACACATACTCGGCGCCCCATGAAGGGGCAGAAATCAGCTCAGAGCCCGGCGGTTGGGGCAGAGCCCAGTTCCTGGGTACCCTAAGGTTACCCCTGGCTCGCTAGAGCCTTTCCTGGGCTGGTTTTCCCTCCAGACACCCCATACTCCCAGCTCTCAGCCTGCAGTGTCCTGAAACCTGACACTGGTCATTGGGAGTATAAAAGATGTGGGAATCTGGACTGAG
>NW_027890280.1:0-242 GCF_054177405.1 Leptonychotes weddellii | reverse complement strand
GCCCCACATTGGGCTCCGTGCTGGGAATGGAGACTACTTAAAAAAAAAAAAAAAAGTTAATATTTTTATTTCACAAAATTCCTCGTTTTTCTTCAAACTTAAAAACATGTACCAGTTTGTGGAATAGTACTTAGCTATAAAAAGGAATGAACTAATGATACATGCGACACCTGGGATGGATCTCAAGGCCATTACGCTAAGTAAAAGAGCCAGATCAGAAAAGGCAACATTCTGTATGATTC
>NW_027890279.1:0-1598 GCF_054177405.1 Leptonychotes weddellii | reverse complement strand
CAAAATGTTAAACCAGCTTGACTTGGCGAACAGCAAGCCATCCACCATCTGCAAATACTATCAGAAGGGCTACTGCGCCTATGGGACTCATTGCAGATACGATCACACGAGGCCTTCTGCTGCAGCTGGTGGTGCCATGGGCACCATGCCCCACGGTGTGCCCTCCCCGGGTTTCCACAGTCCTCACCCTGCTTCCGACCTCACTGCATCTATTGTGAAAACGAACTTACATGAGCCTGGGAAACGTAAAAAGAGAACATTGGTACTTAGAGACCGAAATCTCTCTGGCATGGCTGACGAAAAGACTTCCCCAAGTGTGGTGAGTAATGCAGGAGGCTGCAGTGATCCCCAGAGTAGCCCAGAGATGAAGCCGCACTCTTACCTCGATGCGATCAGGAGTGGCCTCGATGACGTGGAAGCCGGCAGCTCCTACAGCAGTGAGCGGCAGCTGTGCCCCTACGCGGCGGCTGGGGAGTGCCGATTCGGGGACGCTTGTGTCTACTTGCATGGAGAAGTGTGTGAGATCTGTAGGTTACGAGTCCTGCATCCCTTCGACCCAGAGCAAAGGAAAGCTCACGAGAAGATCTGCATGTCGACATTCGAACATGAGATGGAAAAGGCCTTTGCCTTCCAAGCAAGTCAGGACAAAGTGTGCAGTATCTGCATGGAAGTGGTCCTTGAGAAGGCATCTGCTTCTGAGAGGAGATTTGGGATTCTCTCCAACTGCAATCACACATACTGCTTGTCCTGCATCCGGCAGTGGAGATGTGCCAAGCAGTTTGAGAACCCAATCATTAAGTCTTGTCCAGAATGCCGTGTGATATCAGAGTTTGTAATTCCAAGTGTGTATTGGGTAGAAGATCAGAATAAAAAGAACGAGTTGATTGAAGCTTTCAAACAGGGAATGGGGAAAAAAGCTTGTAAGTACTTTGAGCAAGGCAAGGGGACCTGCCCATTTGGAAATAAATGTCTTTACCGCCACGCTTATCCTGACGGGTGGCTGGCAGAGCCTGAAAAACCTTGGAAGCAGCTCAGTTCGGAGGGCACCGTGAGGTTCTTTAATTCAGTACGGCTCTGGGATTTCATTGAGAATCGAGAAAGCCGGCATGTCCCCAACACTGAAGATGTCGACATGACAGAGCTTGGGGACCTCTTCATGCACCTGTCTGGAGTGGAGTCGTCAGAACCCTAAGGAGTAGACGGTTCCCTCTGCATCTTGGGCTCTGCCGGCCGAGCCTTCCCAAGCTAGGGTGTGCAGAGCTTCCTTTACTGTAACCGACGTGGCATGTGGCTTGGACTTGATTGGGGTTGTACTTAACCTTGGTCTCATCCCCTCTCCATTATTACAGCCATGGGAGGAGTGAAGGATATAAAATAACCTACTAAGTATATGAGAAAAAAAATTGCTAATCTAAATTTTAGCAAAAACCTTTGCATAATTGCTGAATGGAATTGCAAAACAAGTTATGACTTAGTAGCAGAACCAACTATATACTTCATTTTGGGGACCTATGTCTCTTTGTAAGGAATATGCTCACTTATGATATCCATTAAAATTAAGCATCTACATAAATTGAAATTAGAATCAGACCTTCATT
>NW_027890278.1:0-242 GCF_054177405.1 Leptonychotes weddellii | reverse complement strand
GTGCCTATTTTAAGAAAAACTACTAGGAAGCATCATGTGTTTCTTTTTTTTTTTCCTTTTTTAAAAATTCAGATTTCTTCATTTTTTATTTACATATAATGTATTATTTGTTTCAGGGGTACTGCTCTGTGATTCACCAGTCTTACACAATTCACAGCACTCACCCTAGTACATACCCTCCCCAATGTCCATCACCCAGCCACCCCATCCCTCCCACCCCCCTCCACTCCACCAACCCTCAG
>NW_027890277.1:0-242 GCF_054177405.1 Leptonychotes weddellii | reverse complement strand
TGGAGAGAAAGCAGTTGGTTGAGTCTTCTGGGGTGGACAGTACTATAGATTGCTGAGTGAGCCTGGGAGCAACAGAGCCTGGCTTTGTTGAGGTTGTTCTCATGTGGAGGGCAGTTACTTCCTCTCCTTGTCCATCTTTCCAGAATGCCAAGTAGAGGCAAGGGCGACTGCACGCCTCGCCAGACGCATATTACAGTAACAACAACCATCACCATATTGAGGAACTTAGAGAAGTCTCATTT
>NW_027890276.1:0-242 GCF_054177405.1 Leptonychotes weddellii | reverse complement strand
GTTTCCCACATCCACCTCCCAGTAATGTTTGCCAGAGGTGAAGGTCTGAGCTCCCCACAAAGGCATGTATTGTGGACTTGCTGGACTGTGGGGCATGTCTTGATAGTCAGGACTGCATTGCAAGTGTCTCAAGTCTTCAAACAGAGCCACGTGATAATTGCTTATGTTACGGTCCAATGTAAGATACACTTCAGTAAAATGAAAACAGTGAAGTCAAAGAACAGAGTTTAAAAGTTGGGTTG
>NW_027890275.1:0-242 GCF_054177405.1 Leptonychotes weddellii | reverse complement strand
GGTGGACCCCAGATGTTGGGGGGTGGACCCCTGGTGCCGGCGGGTGGACACCGGGAGCTGGCGGGGGCAGCTGGGGAGGGCCCGGAGGCCCTGAGGGTGCAGGCCCACTGGGCGGCATGGGTGGCAGAGGCAGGCCTCCCGGTGGTGGCGGGGGCAAAGACTCTGGCAGAGGCGGCCGGGGCGGCAGACCATTCATCAGGGGGGGCGGGGGTCTCTTCACCCCAGGAGGCCCAGCAGGGAGG
>NW_027890274.1:0-242 GCF_054177405.1 Leptonychotes weddellii | reverse complement strand
GGAGGCGGGGGCTGGGCTGGGGCTCCTCACGGGGGCTCTGGGGCAGCCAACACTGTCCCGCATGTTCTTCCTGTCCTGTCCAGCCCTTGTGGTCCAACAACAATGGTAAACACTGATCAAAGCTCGGGCCCTGACTGTGTCAGCCAGAAGCATCACCAGAAGAGCCGGTCACAAGAGGGGACTCCCATCTGTCTGAGGACAGGCTGTGTGGTGGTCCCAGAAGACCCCTCCCACCCCCGTCC
>NW_027890273.1:0-242 GCF_054177405.1 Leptonychotes weddellii | reverse complement strand
TAAAGATGTTTACCTCAACATTGTTATAATAGAAAACAAAAGAATAAAAACAAACAAAATGACCTAAATTTCTACCAACAGAGGATCAGACATAGAAATGTTGCTTGGCACATAGTAGGTATGAAAAATCTTCATTAAATAAATCAAAATATGAATGAATGGATAATACATCCATAGTGAAATAATGTTCAGAAGAAGGAGGTCTACATTTAATGACATGGAATAAGGTCTAGAATAAAAAC
>NW_027890272.1:0-242 GCF_054177405.1 Leptonychotes weddellii | reverse complement strand
ACCTGGAGGGCCAGGGACCACATCTGATCCCCAGTCCCCGAGAGACCCACCCCATGGCCCCCCGCAGCTGGGTGGTGATGGGCCCATCCGGAACCCCGAGGTTCGCCTCCTGGCCCGCCCCCCAGTGCCGGCCTCCCACACGGTGTCCACAGGCCTCACTCCTCCCCCGGGGCCCGACCCCCTTGACCCCGGGGTGCCCCGCTGCCGTACCTTCACGGCCCAGACGGACTGGTCCAGCGGGT
>NW_027890271.1:0-242 GCF_054177405.1 Leptonychotes weddellii | reverse complement strand
GGAGTCCCTGGATCGAGTCCCGCATCGGGCTCCCTGCTCGGCAGGGAGCCTGCTTCTGCCTCTGACCCTCCCCCCTCTCATGTGCTCTCTCTCTCTCTCATTCTCTCTGTCTCAAATAAATAAATAAAATCTTTAAAAAAAAAAAAAGATTGTTGTTTGTCTTTTATTTGATAACGAACAAAAATGACTGCATGTATCTTCACGCCAGAGAGTCTCCATGCACAAGAAGATTTACAATTCTT
>NW_027890270.1:0-242 GCF_054177405.1 Leptonychotes weddellii | reverse complement strand
GGGCTCAGCTTTTGTCTTTGTCACTGACTAGTTGGAAATTTGACAGTGATGGTATCTAGATCAACACTGGTGAGTAGGAGTCCATGATATGGGACCTATTCACAAATTCCACCTTTGCAAGCATGACTACTACTGCATTATTATGCTTATTTACCAGAAATACCAAAGGTTAATGGATTTCAACTAGCAGAATCTTTTTTCCCCCCTATTTTGTTGAGTACTTTACCTATAGTGGATGTTCC
>NW_027890269.1:0-242 GCF_054177405.1 Leptonychotes weddellii | reverse complement strand
GTAGTGGGGAATAGAAGGAAGGGAGGAGGAGGGGGCAAGCCTCAGATTCTCTGAAGGAGGCACCGCATGTGATCCCACGCCCCCTAACAACAGCACCACAGAAAGCATCAGGATTACTCCCTCTTGCAGATGAGGGTATCAAGGAGCACAGAGTCTAAGTAACTTGTCCAACATAATGGAACTAGCAAGTGTGGGTGCCTGGTTGTGAAAACGGGTACACCTGCCCCATGGGCCATACCGTT
>NW_027890268.1:0-1598 GCF_054177405.1 Leptonychotes weddellii | reverse complement strand
TGATTGACTGCTTTTCTCTGGGGGCGCACTGAGGAGTGGGGCCCCGAGTTCTCGGCTCTTCCGGGGCAGAGATTGGGAGGCCGCCATTTTCACTCTCATCCCCCAACGCTGTACGGAAAGCTTGAAGGGAACAAAAGCTCCCGAGAGCAAACCCGAGCAGATTACTTAGCCTGGACCGGCAAGGGCGGGGCAATTCCGCTTCCGGCAAAGACATTTGGGAACCACAGCAACAGGCTCCTCCCCCAGAAGATCAGCAAGATCAGCCAGCCAAGACCAAGTTTACCAATCAATGAGAACGTCAGAACTCCAGCGCTAGGGGAATACAGCACATAGAATTCATGGCTTTTTCACCCCCGATTCCTTAGTCTTTCAAAGTTAATTTTTTAAGTTTTCTTTTTCTTTTTTTTTTGAATTTTTCTTTTTCCCTTTTTCAACCGTCTTATCAATCCCTTTTTAAAAAAATCTTTTTTATTTTTCATTTTTAGAGTCATATTCCATCCCTTCGTAGTAGTTAGCCTTATTTTTGGTATATATATAAGTTGTTCTCTCTTTAAAATTTTGGGATAGTTTCTTCTAACAGATCAAAATATACTCTAAATCTCTAGCATATGGCTTTGTTCTAGTCTCCTGTCTGATCACATTCTCTCCCTTTTTTGTTGCTGTTGTTTTTTAAAAATTTTTCTTCTTTCTTTTTTTCTTTTTTTTAAAGATTTATTTATTTATTTGAAAGAGCGAGAATGAGAGAGAGAGAGTACATGAGAGGGGGGAGGGTTAGAGGGAGAAGCAGGCTCCTTGCTGAGCAGGGAGCCCGATGCGGGATTTGATCCAGGGACTCTAGGATCATGACCTGAGCCGAAGGCAGTCGCTTAACCAACTGAGCCATCCAGGTGCCCCTTCTTTCTTTTTTTCAACCAACTTCTTATCGATTCCTTTTATAAAAATCTTTTATAATTTTCATCTTTACAGTCATATTCTATCCCTTCATCATACTTACCCTTAGTTTTGTACATATATAAGTTTTTCTTTCTTTAAGATTATGGGAGGCAGTTTCTTCTAACAGACCAAAATACACCCCAAATCTAGTGTGTGGCACTGATCTATTCACCAGCCTGATCATATTTGATCATGTTCTTTTTTTTTCTTTTTTCTTTCTTTCCCCCTGGTTTGGGTCTCTTCTGATTTGTTTAGTGTATATTTTTCTGGGATTGTTGTTACCCCGTAAGCATTTTATTCTCTCATCCATCTATTCTCCTCTGGACAAAATGACAAGATGGAAAAAGTTACCTCACAAAAAAGAACAAGAGGCAGTACCGACTGCCAGAGACCTAATCAATATGGACATCAGTAAGATGTCGGAACTAGAGTTCAGAATGACGATTATAAAGATACTAGCTGGGCTTGAAAAAAGCATGGAAGATACTAGAGAAACCCTTTCTGGAGAAATAAAAGAACTAAAATCTAACCAACTTCAAGTCAAAAAGGCTATTAATGAGGTGCAATAAAAAATGGAGGCTCTAACTGCCAGGATAAATGAGGCAGAAGAGAGAATTAGTAATATAGAAGACCAAATGATGGAGAATAAAAAAGCTGAGAAAAAG
>NW_027890267.1:0-242 GCF_054177405.1 Leptonychotes weddellii | reverse complement strand
TTTTAGTTATTTGGAAACTGTCATTGAACTGACCCCATCTTGGTCTCAGAAAGCAAAGGTTTATTTTGTTCCATTGGTCTGTATGTCTGTTTTTGTGCCAGTACCATGCTGTCTTGGTGATCACAGCTTTGTAATATAGCTTAAAACATGATGCCCCCAGCTTTGTTTTTCTTTTCCAACATTTCCTTGGCAATTCGGGGTCTTTCTGATTCCATACAAATTTTAGGATTGTTTGTTCCAGC
>NW_027890266.1:0-242 GCF_054177405.1 Leptonychotes weddellii | reverse complement strand
GATGTCTGTGATTAGCGTCGGGTCAGTGATGGGGGCGGGCAGTGGATGAAATAATGGGAGTCTGAGGAGTCCCTGAGGGTGGATCCGCGGCGGAGGGACGGAGGTCTTTGGGTCTCTGAGGGTGGATCCGCGGCGGAGGGACGGAGGTCTTTGGGGTCCCTGAGGGTGGATCCGCGGCGGAGGGACGGAGGTCTTTGGGTCCCTGAGGGTGGATCCGCGGCGGAGGGACGGAGGTCTTTGGG
>NW_027890265.1:0-242 GCF_054177405.1 Leptonychotes weddellii | reverse complement strand
ATTCTAAGGTGGTTTGAACCTTACTTTCCTAGACACTGGGCAATTTTTCTGCTGAGGAACTCAAGTAAATGAAGACTTAAAGCCAAATCCTTGATCCTTGGCTGGGAAAGGGGGGGCAGCTGGTGGGGCAGGAGCACAGTCTGAGCCACTGTCCCCTGGCCATTTAACCCTCAGACATCAGTGGGTACTTTTGCTTTTGTTAAAGCTAAACTCTCAGGCCCTGTACCTAAGACACCCTTTTT
>NW_027890264.1:0-242 GCF_054177405.1 Leptonychotes weddellii | reverse complement strand
TCTGTGCCAGCTACTATCTAGGCACTTTGCAGACACAAACCCACAGACATCCCTTGATCTTGCCAGCGGGGCGCTCTCAGATAGGGAAGCAGAGCTCCGAAATGGCTCTGCCCAACAGCTCACTCCGCCGGGGCGAGGGAGCTGTGGCCTCAGAGGCGGGTAGAGCGTGCGTCCACCCGACCTCTGCCGTTCCCCCCCCAGTCCTTCCCAGGAACAGGGCAGGCTGTTTTTGCCTGTGTCTC
>NW_027890263.1:0-242 GCF_054177405.1 Leptonychotes weddellii | reverse complement strand
GACTACTGTACCCTGGAAGTTTGTTAGACAATTTTGGAAGGGGGTTTCTAATATTTTTTTTCAGTATCCGTAAGTACTATTAAATTAAGTTGTCGCTTTGGGAGACCAAAGTGACCCGAGTTCAAACAGGAGACAACAGAACAATTGAGTTTATCCTTCTGCTTCTTGTGGTTACTGAGGTTACAAAGAGTGGGTAGAGGAGGTGACCCCAACAATGAGAGGAGGGAACTCTTTGAGCTAAT
>NW_027890262.1:0-242 GCF_054177405.1 Leptonychotes weddellii | reverse complement strand
TATACATATGTATGTGTGTGTACATATATATATATATATATACTTTATATATGTTTATTAGGCTCTCCACATTTGCTTGGTACAAAAGAAAGGTATTTATTTATTTATTTCTAATTTTTATTGTTATGTTAATCACCATACATTACATCATTAGTTTTTGATGTAGTGTTCCATGATTCATTGTTTGTGCATAACACCCAGTGCTCCATGCAGAACGTGCCCTCTTTAATACCCATCACCAG
>NW_027890261.1:0-242 GCF_054177405.1 Leptonychotes weddellii | reverse complement strand
TGCTGTATGAGTCACGTGGTGAGTCCACCTCCAACTCTGAGAGTAATGAACGGCAGACAGAGAATGTCCACCAGTAAGAGGCCGCGGGGCAGAGCGACTGGGGCGGATGGTGACCGTAGGACCTCGGGCTGACGGTGTCCATTCCCTGAGCCTCAGCCTCTCTGCAGTAAAGCGGGAAGGACAGGAAACCCCAGCTCAGGGCTGCGTGGATGTCATGAGCACATGAAAAGCCACGTGCAGGG
>NW_027890260.1:0-242 GCF_054177405.1 Leptonychotes weddellii | reverse complement strand
TCACAGACTTGATGAGATACTGAGGAGTGTGGTAGCGGCACATCTTAAAGCCCACATTCTCCAAGTAACCCTTCCAGGAATTCTTCCCATGCTAGTCAACTGAGTGGTGGATATTCTGGCTTGACTTTCATGTCCTTTTAAGTAATTACACATATAGGGGCGCCTGGGTGGCTCAGTCGTTAAGCGTCTGCCTTCGGCTCAGGTCATGATCCCAGGGTCCTGGGATTGAGCCCCACTCAGGC
>NW_027890259.1:0-242 GCF_054177405.1 Leptonychotes weddellii | reverse complement strand
GGGTGAAAAATTTATGGAATGGATCTTTAAGGTTTTTCAGATATTCTTGAATTTGTACATTGGATTTACTTCATGGGGAAGCCAATTTATTTGTTCCCAATTGAACTTCTTTGTCTTCCTAAAATTTAAATTTATCCAGAAAGAAAGGTGATTCAATGCTATTGTATCTCAATGTCTCAGTTTGAAGAATATGTTTTTATTTTTACACATAAAATCACAACAAACTCCAAACATATATTGGC
>NW_027890258.1:0-242 GCF_054177405.1 Leptonychotes weddellii | reverse complement strand
CAGGCGCCCAAACTAACTTTTCTTAGATTGAAAAAAATAAACTGGAGTTTTCAAACTTGTGTGTATAGTGCAATGCTATTACTTATTGGAATAATTGAAATTTAAATTGATTATACCACTATCATACTAGTCTATTGGTTGACTTTGAATACTATTTCATATGCTCTGATCATGACTTCTTACATATTCACAACAAAAACTGATTCATGTTACATATTATATACATAATAGTTCTCTTTTGT
>NW_027890257.1:0-1598 GCF_054177405.1 Leptonychotes weddellii | reverse complement strand
TATGCCAATAAACTGAGCAATCTGGATGAAATGGATGCCTTCCTGGAAACCTATAAACTCCCAAGACTGAAACAGGAAGAAATTGACAACCTGAATAGGCCAATGACCAGTAACGAGATTGAAGCAGTGATCAAAAACCTCCCAAAAAAACAAGAGCCCAGGGCCTGATGGATTCCCTGGGGAATTCTATCAAACATTCAAAGAAGAAATAATACCTATTCTCCTGAAGCTGTTTCAAAAAATAGAAACAGAAGGAAAGCTTCCAGATTCATTCTATGAGGCCAGCATTACCTTGATCCCCAAACCAGGCAAAGACCCTATCCAAAAGGAGAATTTTGGACCAAAATCCCTGATGAATATGGATTCCAAAATCCTCAACAAAATCCTAGCTAATAGGATCCAACCATACATTAAAAGGATCATCCACCACAACCAAGTGGGATTTATTCCCAGGATGCAAGGGTGGTTCAACATTCGCACATCAGTGTGATCGAACACATTAATAAGAAGAGAGAGAACCATATGATCTCTCACTTGATGCAGAAAAAGCATTTGACAAAATACAGTGTCGTTTCCTGATTAAAACTCTTCAGAGTATAGGGATAGAAGGAACATTTCTCAAGTTCATAAAATCCATCTATGAAAAACCCACAGTGAATATCATCCTCAATGGGGAAAAGCTGAGAGCCTTTCCTTTAAGATCAGGAACACATCAAGGATGCCCTCTCTCACCACTATTGTTCAACATAGTACTAGAAGTCCTAGCAACAGCAATCAGACAACAAAAAGAAATAAAAGATATTCAAATTGGCAAAGAAGAAGTCAAACTTTCTCTTTTCACAGATGACATGATACTTTATGTGGAAAACCCAAAAGACTCCACCCCCAAATTACTAGAACTCATCCAGCAATTCAGTAATGTGGCAGGATACAAAATCAATGCACAGAAATCAGTTGCTTTCTTATATACTAACAATGCAACTGTAGAAAGAGAAATTAGAGAAATGATTCCATTTACAATAACACCAAAAACCATCAGATACTCAGAATAAACCTAACCAAAGAGGTAATGGATCTATACTCTAGGAACTACAGAACACTCATGAAAGAAGTTGAAGAAGACACAAAAGGATGGAAAAAGGGGAAGCAACATGGATTGGAAGAATAAACATTGTTAAAAATGTCTATGCTACCCGGAGCAATCTATACCTTCAATGCCATCCCAATCAAAATTCCAATGACATTTTTCAAAGTGCTGAAACAAAAAATCCTAAAATTTGTATGGAATCAGAAAAGACCCCGATTCACCAAGGAAATGTTGAAAAAGAAAAACAAAGCTGGGGGCATCACGTTACCTTATTTCAAACTATATTACAAAGCAGTGATCACCAAGACAGCATGGTATTGGCACAAAAACAGACATATAGACCAATGGAACAGAATAGAGAGCCCAGATATGGACCCTCAACTCTATGGTCAAATAATCTTCGAGGAGGCAGGAAAAAACATGCAATGGAAAAAAGTCTCTTCAATAAATGGTGCTGCAGGGCGCCTGGGTGGCTCAGTTGGTTAAGCAACTGCCTTCGGCTCAGGTCATG
>NW_027890256.1:0-242 GCF_054177405.1 Leptonychotes weddellii | reverse complement strand
GTAAACAGCGCAGCGCCCACACTGGCCGCCTAACCTGCTTACCCCAGGTCCCACACCCCTGCGCTCTGCTGGGAAGGCCCTCCTCCGGCAGGCTTGCTCAGGCCCAGAGCGGCAGGCCCCTCCCCAGAAGACAAACGGAAACCCCTGCCCACACCACGTCTCCCAACCAGGGAGTTCTGCAAGGCCTCAGTTCTGGTGGTGTTGGTGTCAGGTCTCATTTCACAAGCAGACCAGAGCACACC
>NW_027890255.1:0-242 GCF_054177405.1 Leptonychotes weddellii | reverse complement strand
TTTCAGGCTGACCTGCTCTTAGACTACACGGAAAAGAGATGAGCTGTCATTGTTGAGGCTATCTGTGAGAAGCCAGTCCCAGACCAACCCAACAGCTGATCACAGGAATGTAAGTGAGACCAACTGAAACCAGCATAACCACTCAATTAAAGGTAAGCCAAATTGCCAATCTGCAGAGCCATGGAAAATAAACAGGTATTGTTTTAAAGCCATTAACTTTTAGGGTGGTTTGTTACACAGTA
>NW_027890254.1:0-242 GCF_054177405.1 Leptonychotes weddellii | reverse complement strand
TGTGAAGATCATCTGAAAAAGAACTCTCACTACATTCAAATGCAGAATTTAAAAAATTTAAATACTGTATTAGACAGTCAAGAAAAGGTGAAAAGGTTATAATCTTAAAAGTAAAGTTGGAAGATTTCCTAAAATAGGAAAGAAAGTGACTTCCTTTTTTATTCGGTGAGCAGTGTGTACTGAAAGTTGGTTTAAAAAACATTTCCATTAACTATTTTTATTTAAAATAAGCATTTGAGGGA
>NW_027890253.1:0-242 GCF_054177405.1 Leptonychotes weddellii | reverse complement strand
TAGAGGCCTGAAGCAGAAGTGGGAATGGTGCTTCAAGGTGGAGCTTTGTGTGTTCAAGGGTAGTGTTGGAGAAGGTTTGGCGCCACGCTGTGGAGGGTTCCAGCTTGCAGGGCCAAGGGAAATTAAGACCTCAACCTGGGAACAGCATAAAGACCTCACGTGGATGAGGGCGACACCCCAGAATGGTGGAGCCGTCAAATAGAAGGCGCCTGGCTCCCTGACATGCGAACCACCAAACCAGC
>NW_027890252.1:0-242 GCF_054177405.1 Leptonychotes weddellii | reverse complement strand
GAATCATACAGAATGTTGCCTTTTCTGATCTGGCTCTTTTACTTAGCGTAATGGCCTTGAGATCCATCCCAGGTGTCGCATGTATCATTAGTTCATTCCTTTTTATAGCTAAGTACTATTCCACAAACTGGTACATGTTTTTAAGTTTGAAGAAAAACGAGGAATTTTGTGAAATAAAAATATTAACTTTTTTTTTTTTCAAGTAGTCTCCATTCCCAGCACGGAGCCCAATGTGGGGCCTG
>NW_027890251.1:0-242 GCF_054177405.1 Leptonychotes weddellii | reverse complement strand
TGATTCGAAGCTTGGACTGTTCGGCACCAGCCCCATCCTCCCAAGAGAAGACGGGGCTGGAAATGGAGTGGTAATGATCATGCCTCCGTGAGGAAGTCTCCATAAAGTCCCAATAGTCCAGGGTTCAGGGAGCTTCTGGGGGTGAACGCATCCACTCTGAGACAGTCACGCACCTCAGCTCCACGGGACAGAAGCTCCTGTGCTTGGGAACCTCCCAGAGCTCGCCCTGTGTGTCTCTTCAT
>NW_027890250.1:0-242 GCF_054177405.1 Leptonychotes weddellii | reverse complement strand
TTGTTGATCTTTTGCTTAGATGATCTGTCCATTTCAGTGAGGGGGGTGTTAACGTCCCCTATTATTATTGTATTGTTGTCGATGTGTTTCTTTGCTTTTGTTATTAATTGGCTTATATAATTGGCTGCTCCCATGTTAGGGGCATAGATATTTTCAGTTGTTAGATCTTCTTGTTGGATAGACACTTTAAGTATAACATAGTGTCCTTCCTCATCTCTTATTATAGTCTTTGGTTTCAAATC
>NW_027890249.1:0-242 GCF_054177405.1 Leptonychotes weddellii | reverse complement strand
GCTGGGTCCTTCCTTAGTGAAGGCTCTGGAGAGACTTCCTCCTGCCCCCTCTATCCACGGGAGAGTTCCCCCCGACTCAGAACTAACTTCCCTCCCTCTCTCCCTTCCTTCCTTCCTTCCTTCGCTGCTCCCTCCCTCCCTTCCTTCCTCCCTCCTTCCTTCCCTCCCTCCCTTCCATCCTTCCTTCCTTCCTCCCTCCTTCCCTCCCTTCCATCCTTCCTTCCCTCCCTTCCATCCTTCCT
>NW_027890248.1:0-242 GCF_054177405.1 Leptonychotes weddellii | reverse complement strand
TTGGTTTGAAATACAAAGTCTTCATTTATCCCCAATACATACGGTTTATTAATGAATCTCAAAATAGCTTAGAACATTTTTCTTTTTACATCCGTAGTAGCAAGCCCCACTCAATTCCAGACTCACCTGTCAAATACCAGGAATAAAAGTCCCAGGGAGATAACGTGGCCTGACCCCAGGTTCTGCGCCAGCCTAGAACGGCCCAGCCAGACGGCTGCCGGCGTTTCGCTCTGGCCGGCATG
>NW_027890247.1:0-242 GCF_054177405.1 Leptonychotes weddellii | reverse complement strand
GAACAAAGTTTTCCACTTCCAGGTTTTTTAGGCTTGCTTTGGCCCTTGATTCAACCTGATTTCTGGTTAGGAAGAAAGTGAAGACTCTAGCAAGAGCAGAACATTTCAGAGGTCAAGTTAAGCTTCTCTATTTTGCTCTTCATTTGATAGCTACATTTGGAATGTTTATAACACACAAAGCATTGTTGGACATTCCAGCTAAGGACCTAAAGTATATATAGTTACCATTATATATATTCTTT
>NW_027890246.1:0-1598 GCF_054177405.1 Leptonychotes weddellii | reverse complement strand
TTCACCACTAAAAAAAATTGGAGAGTATTAATATACAGCCAAAAATTGACTGATTTCAATGGCAATTACTGCTTCTGCTGCTAACATGTAACAAGTACAAGCTTGAAGTGTTTCCATGTTACTTTTCTCCATCTCAGATGCTACAGTGAATGGATCTTATCTTCTTCAGTTTTTTTAATTCCTCCATAGCAAAGAACGCTAAAATCATCGATAAAATCATCGATAGGTGCCATTGAGGGGGTACAGGTGGCCAATGGACTTAAGACAGACATTTCTTTAGGTGGTGCCTGGGTGGCTCAGTCGTTAAGCGTCTGCCTTCAGCTCAGGCCATGATCCCAGGGTCCTGGGATCGAGCCCCGCATCGGGCTCCCTGCTCCGCAGGAAGCCTGCTTCTCCCTCTGCTGCTCCCCTTGCTTGTGTTCCCTCTCTCCCTGCCTCTCTCTCTGTCAAATAAATAAATAAAATCTTAAAAAAAAAAAAAAGACATTTCTTTAAAGATTTTTTTCCCCCTAATCTACCTTCTTGGGTATCAGGAAAGAAAAACCTCATTTATTTTCCTCAGGTCTTTTTAGAATACCATCAATTCCACTAAAAAACAGTAAAGCCATCTGGAATAGCTGACAGACAACAATTTGGAAGCAATTTCTTTCGAGACAACGATAATGATTTTCCTTTTCTGTTTTCTTTCCCTCTTGAAATGTCAAGGATAACTGAAACTTTTTACTTTTCCATCTGTGATTTACTGATCAGTTTCAAACAAGTTTAGAAAGTACTTGAAAATTTGTTTCCAGTCAACTTAATACTGTTTTTTTTTCTTTAAATCTATTTTGAAAGTACCACATTCTGTCTTAAGTACCTTTTTGATATTTAGAAAATAAAAAACACTGGGCGCCTGGGTGGCTCAGTTGTTAAGCGTCTGCCTTCGGCTCAGGTCATGATCCCAGGGTCCTGGGATCGAGTCCCGCATCGGGCTCCCTGATAGGCGGGGAGCCTGCTTCTCTCTCTGCCTCTGCATCTCTGTCTCTCTGACTCTCATGAATAAATAAAACATTTAAAAAAAAACAAAACAACAACAAAAAAGAAAATAAAAAATACTTAAAAACATAAATTGAAACATGATTACAAAGTATTTCACAATGGACAAAAACACTCTTAAGTATTTAAAATACCATCATAAGCAGACACAATGAAGTCACTCATATCTTTTTCAAATAGATTATCCCAAGAGGTTTAATAAAATGAACATAGAAACAAACCCCCACATGGGTAAATGCTGCATCTTGCAGAGTAGAACTCACAGAAGACAGAATCCAGAATTCTCATTCTTAGCCTGCTGATTTAGTTACCTCAATAGGAATTCTACACACACACAGAGAATAATACTAACCTCTTCATGAATGGAGCTGGTAGGCTTTTGGGTCTCTGCAAAGCATGGCGTTCTTTGCTATGGAGGAATTAAAAAAACTGAAGAAGATAAGATCCATTCACTGTAGCATCTGAGATGGAGAAAAGTAACATGGAAACACTTCAAGCTTGTACTTGTTACATGTTAGCAGCAGAAGCAGTAATTGCCATTGAAATCAGTCAATTTTTGGCTG
>NW_027890245.1:0-242 GCF_054177405.1 Leptonychotes weddellii | reverse complement strand
GCTCTCACCTGCGAGTCCTTCCGAGCCTGAGCTCAGGAGTTCCGAATGGAAGGCGGCAGCTGAGAAGCAGAGGGGCATGAGAATGATGGAGAGAGTATTAGCACCAGGGTACAGAAGATGATGTCACTGAGCTGCTTTCACTGTGGGCCACAGCTCAGAGTGGATGTTGACACGGACTCAGGGTGGCAGGGAGGGCTCCGGGAAGGGCTGGGTCTAATAGTTGCAGGTCAGGGGAGAGACTG
>NW_027890244.1:0-242 GCF_054177405.1 Leptonychotes weddellii | reverse complement strand
TCTGGAACATGGACTCTCCACTTCTCTGCCACACTTGGCTTCGTTTATTTTTTTACCAGCCTGCACCCTGCGACATTTCTTTCATGCCTCATGCCCTGACCATGGCTGACCTAGGAGTATCTTCTACACGTATCTGAGTGAAATTGAGTAACCTATCATCCCTTTCTATGGTTCAGCAGAAACTTCCGGAGACCCTGTTAGACTGACTCTGTGGTGCCACAGTAACAAAATGCACAAAATCC
>NW_027890243.1:0-242 GCF_054177405.1 Leptonychotes weddellii | reverse complement strand
AAATTTCCCTCCCTTCTCATGCAATATGAATATAGATAAAGATATATGTTTGAACAACATTGAGATCAACTGTGCATGTGATCTTATAACCTTTTTTACTTAATATATAGTAAATATTTTCCATGTCACTAAATATTGTCCAACAACATCCATGCTTAATATCTGCAGATTATTTCAACATATGGTTGTACCTTAAGTTCATTACTTAATTAACCTGCTATTGTTGTACATTTGGGTGGTTT
>NW_027890242.1:0-242 GCF_054177405.1 Leptonychotes weddellii | reverse complement strand
GATAGAGTTGATAACTGACTCAGGCTCAGTGTACCCGGGGATGTACCTTTCTTGGGTTACTATAGTAGACATTTATGGTCCACTTTTCAATGAAAACTGCAGATTTCATGACAGCAGAATTATATTATGATACTAAGTACTGACTCTTTGTTAGGATCTATGCTAGATGCTTCACACACAACTTAACTCCTCACAGTAATCCAATAATTTAAATAGTACAATTACCTTTCTTTTAAGTAAAT
>NW_027890241.1:0-242 GCF_054177405.1 Leptonychotes weddellii | reverse complement strand
CCAACAGAAGCTTGGTCTCCCAGAGAAGGCCCCCATATCCACTCCAGTCCAACTAGAAGCTGGGCACTTGCCTCTCCTCCAAACCCCTTCTAATGGCCTGAGATTGGAGGAATGACTTGTCATACACAGCCCTGATTCTGTCTGGTACTCTAGGGGACAAAGAATTCATAGCCACCTTCAGAGCCACTCACCTGTCCCAGGTCCTGACCTATAAAAAGAAGAGGAACAGAAATGACCACATT
>NW_027890240.1:0-242 GCF_054177405.1 Leptonychotes weddellii | reverse complement strand
GGGCCTGCAGGCCCCCAACCACGGCCACAGCCCTCTCTCCAGCGCCGCATGCTTTTCAGAATACTCCGCTCTCCCGTCAAGCGGTGGTCTCTGTGCCCTCCTCCTGAGCTTGTGACTGCCCTGAGCAACAGTTAGGTGGCAGTGAGGCCACGTGATTTCCAAGGTAGGTCATACAAAGGACACCACCTCTGGCTGGCCCAATCTCTCAGGACACATGCCCTGGGAGCCCTGAGCCCTCTTGT
>NW_027890239.1:0-242 GCF_054177405.1 Leptonychotes weddellii | reverse complement strand
TGTAATGTATGGTGATTAACATAACATAATAAAAAAAAATTTAAAAAAAAGAACCAATGGAGTAAATACAGTATGAGTAGGGATCTGAAGGACATAAAAAAACACTCAGTGTTCTGTCTTGTTTTGTCTTTTTAACCTTTGTGGTAGGCAGAATTCTAAGGAAGTCCATAATATTTCTGTTCCCTGGTATATACTCCTTATATTATTTCTTCTCCTTGATTGTGGATATATCTGTGAATATG
>NW_027890238.1:0-242 GCF_054177405.1 Leptonychotes weddellii | reverse complement strand
TCTTCACCCTCTCCTCTGCTGCCCCACCACATCTTGGTTTCCGCATCTCTCTGTGACCTCTTGCTTCAGCTTTGTGGGACTCCTTGAGATGGGCTTCAGAAGCTGATCCTGAAATGAAAATTCAAGTGTGAGTGGTTATGTGGGAGGGAGGGGATTCCAGGAAATATGAGTAAGTGGGGGAGGGTGTGGGGGAGGGACAATCAAGGCAGCCAAAATAGGATGTGTCATCAAACAAGTTACCG
>NW_027890237.1:0-242 GCF_054177405.1 Leptonychotes weddellii | reverse complement strand
TGTGAAGATCATCTGAAAAAGAACTCTCACTACATTCAAATGTAGAATTTAAAAAATTTAAATACTGTATTAGACAGTCAAGAAAAGGTGAAAAGGTTATAATCTTAAAAGTAAAGTTGGAAGATTTCCTAAAATAGGAAAGAAAGTGACTTCCTTTTTTATTCGGTGAGCAGTGTGTACTGAAAGTTGGTTTAAAAAACATTTCCATTAACTATTTTTATTTAAAATAAGCATTTGAGGGA
>NW_027890236.1:0-242 GCF_054177405.1 Leptonychotes weddellii | reverse complement strand
TCCCAAAGAGTAGTGAAGAAGAAAAAAGAAGGATAGATAGGAGGGAGGGCTAGAGGGAAGGAGGGAAAGAGGAGAGAAAAAGAGATTGTTTGGGTAGAAATTAGATGTAAGGGGGTCGGAGCAAGATGGCAGAGGAGTAGGAGACCTGGATTTCATCTGGTCTCAGGAATTCAGCTGGATAGGGGTCAAACCATTCTGAACACCTACAAACTCAACAGGAGATCGAAGAAAAGAATAGCAAC
>NW_027890235.1:0-1598 GCF_054177405.1 Leptonychotes weddellii | reverse complement strand
GAATCAGTCTCTGGGGCTTTTGTTCTCTGGCGCCTTTCCCTGGCGGCTTTCCGCGTCTCTTCCGCGAGTCAGAGCAGAAGAGACCGTTTCCAACCCTCTGCCTCAGAGCAGAGAGACCGCAGTCTGTTCTTCAGTGCGCTCTCCAGGCCACACCGTCTCCGTTTCTGTCTGTGCTGCTATAAACTGCAGCATCCTGGGTTGCGTGCCCCTCCGCAGCGCCCCCAGTCCTGCCTCCAGGTCGGGGCACGTCTCTGCCCTTTGTGCTTCTAAAACCACCAGCTGCTCACAGTTCGCACACGCGACTCTGTCGCTTGGGGTCCTGTCCCGGGGACTGCAGTTTGCGTGCGCGCGACCCCGCCGCTCTGGTTTTCCACCCCTGGGGCTGCCGGTCTGCGAGTCTGTGCCCCGACCGCAGCGCGCGAGGCTGTCACTCACGGGCGGTGTAGGATCCCCACGTCCAGGCACCTTCCCGGTGCCAAAGCTTATTCTCCGATGTCTGCCTGTGCAATCACGGCTCTCTGCTTCGTACCTCAAAACCAGCCGCCTGCGATATTCTGTTTGTAGAGATCCAGATCTTCTTACATCTCAGGCTGGTTTCGTGGGTGCTCAGAGTGGTCTGGTAGATATCCAGCTCAATTCCACGGACCAGCTGAAATAGGGTCCCCTACTCCTCTGCCATCTTTCCCCCCTCCTTATTTTGATATTTTAAAATTCCCTTTTAATAAATGACGTTATTGGAGAAATATAGTTACCCAGATTTTCACATGTATGAATGTAGACTTTTTTTTTCCTTTTTAAGATTTTTATTTATTTGAGAGAGTGAAAGAGCACGAGCAGGGGGAGCGGCAGGCAGAGGGAGAAGTGGACTCCCCGCTGAGCAGGGAGCCCAACCCAGGGCTTGATCCCAGGACCCTGGATCATGACCTGAGCCGAAGGCAGACACTTAACCGACTGAGCCACCCAGGTGCCCGAACATAGACTTTTATATTATGTTTTCTTGTAATTGTTTTAATTTTCTGTCATTTGGGTATTTCTCTTCATTCTTTAATTTGTGTTTTTATTTCCTTCCCTTTTCTCCTGATTTGCTGTTTCACGGAACTAGCTCTTAGATTTATGGTTTCTGTTTTCTTTTACTGTTTTTCTCTTTTCTGATTTATGATTTTCTGCTTTTATGATCATTAATTCTACCTTTTCTTTGCCCCGGTGCTTTCATTGGTCTTTTTTTTTTTTTTTTTTAAGATTTTTATTTATTTGAGAGAGAGAGAGACTGGGGGAAAGGGCAAAGGGAGAGGGAGAGAGAAAATCCCAAGCAGACTCCCCGCTGAGCCCAATGCAGAGACTTGGTTTCACAATCCTGAGATCATGACCTGAGTCGAAACCAAGAGTTGGAGGCTTAACCAAGTGAGCCACTCAGGTGCCCCTCATAGCTCTTTTGAAACTTAACAATTCAGAAATTTAATTAGTTCATCTGTATTCTGAGTCATGAAAGAGTTTGACTATATTTTTAAGCTAATTTGAGCTGTTTACCATTATTTTCATACAGCACTTCTATTATTTTCTAGATTCTTATTTATATTCTTAATTTTTTTTTTTTTTTT
>NW_027890234.1:0-242 GCF_054177405.1 Leptonychotes weddellii | reverse complement strand
GGGACGATGAGTTTGCTAGAACACCCCACCCCCTCCCCAAACTAGGCGGGTCGCATCCCTGGCGCGAGGTCGGATATAGAGCTCGGGTCACCCTGGCCTCTAAACCTCAAAGTGCCCCCCCCAGGAGTTTCAGAATGAGTGCCTTGTGTACCAAGCTAGACAACCCACCATCTGATTTTATCACTCGGTCACTATATTCTCGCAAGATCTGTTTGTTCCGTGTTCCGCCTGCTGGGCACTTC
>NW_027890233.1:0-242 GCF_054177405.1 Leptonychotes weddellii | reverse complement strand
TTGCATAAGCTCAATAGGAATCTGTTCTTCTTGTAAGTGGACGTCGTGGAAACATTGGTTATTTTACCAAGGTTTTGCCTGGAATGTCCTATTTGAGAGCGGCATGCACAGACTCAGATCTGACCAAACAGCTTTAAGGAACTAAGGTTGACTTTAGGAAACCTGAAGCCTTAAAAAAGGCCTTTGGGAATGATGGCCTGATACCTTGCTTACAGAGTTCCCAGCAGCCTCACCAGGTGAGT
>NW_027890232.1:0-242 GCF_054177405.1 Leptonychotes weddellii | reverse complement strand
CATTTTCTCCAAAAGAAGAAATTTCTAGCTTTTACTTGGGGGAGGAGGGGGGTAAAGGGTACATGTGAAAAGAATGATTCCATCTAAGAAGTTTTTCTCATAGGAGAAATGTGGGATTCACTGTGTCATTCATATTTTCTTCTTTTTTCTCTTCTTTTTTTCCAACATTTCTACCATTTTCCTCTTCTTAGTTGACACCAAGGTATTTCCTTTCGTTGGCTTATTACTATCACCAGTTAAAT
>NW_027890231.1:0-242 GCF_054177405.1 Leptonychotes weddellii | reverse complement strand
ATGAAAAAATAAAAGAAAAACTTGCAAATAATGCACTCGAAAATAAGTATACTCAGCACAGGTAGAGCTGGACACTGGCAGGTTTCCCCAGAAAGGCCCAGCCCCTGAAAAGTTTATGCCATGGCAGAGCAGAACAGATAAGAACACATGCTTCCCTTATAGATGGACAGATGAGAGAGAGAGAGAGAGAGAGAGAGAGAGGGGCTGAAGCATCTCCACATCTTCTGTTCATATATCTAGAT
>NW_027890230.1:0-242 GCF_054177405.1 Leptonychotes weddellii | reverse complement strand
CAAATGAAGGAGGGGGCCAGGTAGGATGGGGAGTAAAGAAAAATGTGAGATTTAATTGAAATGAAGTGTCCTTCTTCAAGCTCTAATACAAAGCTATAACCATCAAGACAGTATGGTACTGGCACAAAAACAGACACATAGATCAATGGAACAGAACAAAGAGCCCAGAAATGGACCCTCAACTCTATGGTCAACTAATCTTTGACAAAGCAGGAAAGAATGTCCAATGGAAAAAAGACAGT
>NW_027890229.1:0-242 GCF_054177405.1 Leptonychotes weddellii | reverse complement strand
TTGGTTTGAAATACAAAGTCTTCATTTATCCCCAATACATACAGTTTATTAATGAATCTCAAAATAGCTTAGAACATTTTTCTTTTTACATCCGTAGTAGCAAGCCCCACTCAATTCCAGACTCACCTGTCAAATACCAGGAATAAAAGTCCCAGGGAGATAACGTGGCCTGACCCCAGGTTCTGCGCCAGCCTAGAACGGCCCAGCCAGACGGCTGCCGGCGTTTCGCTCTGGCCGGCATG
>NW_027890228.1:0-242 GCF_054177405.1 Leptonychotes weddellii | reverse complement strand
CATTTTCTCCAAAAGAAGAAATTTCTAGCTTTTACTTGGGGGGGGAGGGGGGTAAAGGGTACATGTGAAAAGAATGATTCCATCTAAGAAGTTTTTCTCATAGGAGAAATGTGGGATTCACTGTGTCATTCATATTTTCTTCTTTTTTCTCTTCTTTTTTTCCAACATTTCTACCATTTTCCTCTTCTTAGTTGACACCAAGGTATTTCCTTTCGTTGGCTTATTACTATCACCAGTTAAAT
>NW_027890227.1:0-242 GCF_054177405.1 Leptonychotes weddellii | reverse complement strand
GATAGAGTTGATAACTGACTCAGGCTCAGTGTACCCGGGGATATACCTTTCTTGGGTTACTATAGTAGACATTTATGGTCCACTTTTCAATGAAAACTGCAGATTTCATGACAGCAGAATTATATTATGATACTAAGTACTGACTCTTTGTTAGGATCTATGCTAGATGCTTCACACACAACTTAACTCCTCACAGTAATCCAATAATTTAAATAGTACAATTACCTTTCTTTTAAGTAAAT
>NW_027890226.1:0-242 GCF_054177405.1 Leptonychotes weddellii | reverse complement strand
ATTCTAAGGTGGTTTGAACCTTACTTTCCTAGACACTGGGCAGTTTTTCTGCTGAGGAACTCAAGTAAATGAAGACTTAAAGCCAAATCCTTGATCCTTGGCTGGGAAAGGGGGGGCAGCTGGTGGGGCAGGAGCACAGTCTGAGCCACTGTCCCCTGGCCATTTAACCCTCAGACATCAGTGGGTACTTTTGCTTTTGTTAAAGCTAAACTCTCAGGCCCTGTACCTAAGACACCCTTTTT
>NW_027890225.1:0-242 GCF_054177405.1 Leptonychotes weddellii | reverse complement strand
GGGCCTGCAGGCCCCCAACCACGGCCACGGCCCTCTCTCCAGTGCCGCATGCTTTTCAGAATACTCCGCTCTCCCGTCAAGCGGTGGTCTCTGTGCCCTCCTCCTGAGCTTGTGACTGCCCTGAGCAACAGTTAGGTGGCAGTGAGGCCACGTGATTTCCAAGGTAGGTCATACAAAGGACACCACCTCTGGCTGGCCCAATCTCTCAGGACACATGCCCTGGGAGCCCTGAGCCCTCTTGT
>NW_027890224.1:0-1599 GCF_054177405.1 Leptonychotes weddellii | reverse complement strand
TTTCTTTCTCTTTCTTCTTTCGTTTTCTTTCTTCTTTCTTTCTTTTTCTTTCTTCCTTTCTTTTTTAAAGATTTTATTTATTTATTTGAGACAGAGAGAATGAGAGAGAGAGAGCACATGAGAGGGGGGAGGGTCAGAGGCAGAAGCAGGCTCCCTGCCGGGCAGAAGCAGGCTCCCTGCTGAGCAGGGAGCCCGATGCGGGACTCGATCCAGGGACTCCAGGATCATGACCTGAGCCGAAGGCAGTCGCTTAACCAACTGAGCCACCCAGGCGCCCTTTCTTCTTTCTTTCTTTTTCTTTCTTCTTTCTTTCTTTTTCTTTCTTCTTCTTTCTTTCTTTCTTTCTTTCTGAGAGAGAGAGAGAGTGAGCGGGGGTGCAGAGAGGGCCAGAGGGAGAGAGAATCTCAAGCAGATTCCGTGCCCAGTGAGGAGCCGGACCCCGGGCTGGATCTCACGACCCTGAGGTCATGACCTGAGCCAAAACCAAGAGTCGGACACTTAACCAACTGAGCCACCCAAGCGCCCCCTCTTCTCTTTCTTAGCATACCCTATGTTTTTTACAGAGCCTCGCTCTTTGGAAGAGGAGCTGAGTCTGGACTCAGTTCAATGTTCAACTCCCTTCTCCCTGACCCTCAGTTCCCCCATCTCTGCAATGGGACTATCACCGTCCTCTTCACTGGGCCTTCCTGAGTGTGCCATGAGAATAACAGATATGAGGGTGCCCTGCAAACTCTACAGTCATATACAAAAGTAAGGGAATTGGCATCATTTTTCTTTCTGTTTTCCGAGTCGGTCAGAATATTTCTTCCATACGGTCTGCACTTCACTGTGATGAAGTTTGCTTACACATTCCCTTGGCCACATGACTTCATCTTTCTAAACCTCAGCTCTGTCATCTGTGAAATGGGCATAACATTTGCCTTCTAGAGTGATTTGTGGCGATTAGATGCAAGGGTCTTTCTGAAGGATTACATGCATTCTAGCCACACAAGAATGTGCTTCACATTCGCACCTTGACTTTTCTCAAGCTGCCAGGGTTAAATCATTTATGTCTCTCACTCGAAGACCATCTAGAATCATGCCTTCTCTCATTCTCCATGCTTTTAATACATGAATGAAACCCGTCTTCTTCGAGGCTCACATAATTCGGCATCAACAGCGGAATATTTACTTAGCAAAGAAAACTCCTCTTTTCACTCTTCTTGCCTGTGTCACTCTATGCACTGCCACACACCCCAGCTGCCGCCCCAAGCCTGTTCCCCAGCGGCAGGACGTTTTGTGAGCACAGCAATACTCCGTGACCCTCTGAGTGCTTGTTCAGCTGGAATTACTTGTGTCTGGCACAGACCTTCTCTTTTGATTTTGGCAGAACTTCAGGGAGTGAAAAAGCTGGGTTAGTATGAGGGCTGGGATTAGAATTTGAGACTCAACAGATCATACTGTTAACACTTCTTCTCTTTGCTAACTTTATGAAGTTCAAGAAAAGCTTTCTGGGGAACGGCACCAATTTATTTGCCAAAAGCTGAGATGGGCCAAGGAAGATGTAGTCAGCATTTGGAATCTCCTTGCTTTAGAATTTAACAGCTAAGGAGGGAAGAA
>NW_027890223.1:0-13005 GCF_054177405.1 Leptonychotes weddellii | reverse complement strand
GTAAACCACCTGAATGGCCACAGCGAGGCAGCGCTGGAGCGCCTGCGCCAGGCGGAGGAGCTGATCCAGCGGGAGCACCCGGATCAAGCGGAAACCCGAAGTCTGGTCACCTGGGGTAACTACGCCTGGGTCTACTATCACCTGGGCAGACATGCAGACGCTCAGATGTACGTCGACAAGGTGAGACGAACCTGCGAGAAGTTTTCAAACCCATACAGTATCGAGTGTCCCGAGCTTGACTGCGAAGAAGGGTGGACACGGCTGAAGTGTGGGGCAAAGCACAATGAAAGGGCCAAGGTGTGTTTTGAGAAAGCTCTGGAGGAGAAGCCCAACAACCCAGAATTCTCTTCTGGGCTGGCCATCGCGACATACTGTCTGGATAATAAACCACAGAAGCCACTCTCCATGGATGCTCTGAAGCAGGCCCTTGAGCTGAATCCCGACAATCAATACATCAAAGTGCTCTTGGCCCTGAAATTGCAGACGATGAATGAAGAAGCTGACGGGGAGCAGTTGGTTCTGGAAGCCCTGGAGAACACGCCTTGCCAACCAGATGTCCTTCGCAATGCAGCCACATTTTATCAAAAAAAAGGTGATCTAGACAAAGCTATTGAACTGTTTCTAAGGGCATCGAAATCCATTCCAAACAATGGTTACCTCTATCACCAGATTGCGTGCTGCTATAGGGCCAAAATCAAACAAATTCAGGATATGGGAGAATCTGAAGCTAGTAGGAATGGAGAGAAGATTGGAGAACTAAAGCAGTGTGCTGTTGACTATGTGATTAAAGCTATTGAGAAGGGAATAGATCCGCTGTATGCATATTCTAATGAGCTCCTGGAAACAGAAGACTATTATCAGATAGCTTGCAGTAAGGAGCTCCCCGGCACTCAGAGGCAACAACCCCACCAGCACTATCGCGACTTTCAGGGGCGTCACGGGAAGTCTAAAGACACTGCTACCCAATGTAATTTGGAGGGTTTGCCCACAAGCACAAAAGCAACAGAGGAAGGAAAGACGGAATACCCACCACAGAACACCGCTGGAAATCAGCTTCCACAAAATGCACCAAATTCTTGGTATCTCCAAGGATTAATCCACAAGCTGAATGGAGAGCTGCTGCAGGCAGCCGAATGTTACGAGAAGGAGCTGGGCTACCTCCTAAGGAACAGCCCCACAGGCATAGGCAGCCTTCTCCTGCCACTGGCTGAGCTTGAAGAAGGCAGTGAGGCAGTGGGCCGGGGCCCACACAACCCCACTCCCAGAGTTCCCGGAACCCTGAGCTGAAACACAGAGGAGGGATGGGAGCACAGTCAGGGAACCCGCGACACCCCGGGACTGCTTTAGGGTACATTTTTGTAGAGTTGCTTCCTCGTATCTGTCTCCCCTTTCCATCCCAGCCACGCACACCCCTCTAGCCTGTGGGCCTTACAGCAAAATTACCCGTGGACACAGGGCTTCGGGCCTGCGTGACGCTGACTCATTCTTAGTTTGCCCTCCATTCATCAGATCTCCCCCATCTCTGTCCTTACTGAGACTCTTAGCTGGCCACCGCCTGCCAACAGCTCTCCCGGACTCTGCCCCTTTGCTATCTAGCCTTCTGGAGCCCCTGAAAGACCACCTTTGAACTAACCCTGGAATATTCCTTATGTCTTCCTCTTGGCTTCAGCCATGTGTTTATATATATTCTCGAGTGCGACACTCCAGTAAATATGTGTTCTGGATAGTGATGCTACAATAAATTTTAAAATTGCGACTCAGGATTGAAGAAAGTGTGTGGTTTGCATGTGTGACTAAGGGTAATACTCATTCCCCAAGTTTCTCTCCGGGACACTGTCTAGGAACAGTGGGTAATGATACAGCCGTACCGTACCATTCTCGATGTGCCCATGGTAGCTCCAAGGTGGAACCGGCCTGCCCTTGACTTCCGTTCCAGGCCAGGGCCTCGGCTGAGCCCAGGGCCCAGTCAGCAGCTGCTGCTACTGAGCAGAGTGGCTGTGCACCCAGAAATACCTGGGCAGTGGCCTCCCTGACCGTGTGTAGGGGACACCAGTACGAGGCTGGCTGGAGACAAAGGTCTTCACCCTCCTGAGCGAATGAAAATATTCAAGTATTCATCTCCCCGCTGGGGAAACCCACAGTGCTGTCCACCATGCAGCAACTATCCACCTCTCCTCGCCCCACTCCAAGGCCTGCATTCATATGCTGTCCTAGTGGTTTCATCTGATTGTCTGTGTACAGAGGAAGACTGTTATATGCCAGTTCCCAGACAAGACAGAGGGCCTGGCATTCCCAACTCCTTTGTGAGTAGAGGGTCAGAAACTTGACTCTTTCCTCATGCAGAAGGGGAGTTCTGGGAAGGTGCTTCATAAGCAACATTGGCTATAAAAGCAGCAGACTGGGCGCCTGGGTGGCTCAGTTGGTTAAGCGACTGCCTTCAGCTCAGGTCATGATCCTGGAGTCCCGGGATCAAGTCCCGCATCGGGCTCCCTGCTCGGTAGGGAGTCTGCTTCTCCCTCTGACCCTCCTCCCTCTCATGCTCTCTGTCTCTCATTCTCTCTCTCGCAAATAAATAAAATCTTAAAAAAATGGAAAAAAAAAGCAGCAGCCTTCGGTGATGGTGCCCCCCAGCCCTGAATTATCTGCTGGCTCCAGCAAGGCTGGGGGAGCAGCCGAGTGCCCAGCAGTCACTTGCTGACTCCTGGCCAGCCTTGGCCTACAGCAGCACCGTCTCTTGTGTCCAGTTCCAGGGGAGTTGCTGGGTCCATGGAATATGAATATATGAAACCAACATTGAGAGCGTGGAGGAGCGTGGGGTTGGGGGCAAGGTGGGGACTGGCTACAGCGACAGTGGGGGGGGGCGCCATGTAGGTGAGGAATGGCCTACCGTATGCAAACACACGTGCTCAAGGACACAGATTTTAAATAGTAGAGTGGTGATCAGGGAGATTGGAGGTTTCCCCAACAGGGGTACCTGGTCCCATCCCCAGGAATTATACATAGATGACTCCTAGAAGGATTCTGGACACCACCCAGGCTGTCCCTCCATGCTCAGAGTCCCATCCACCTTCCAGACGGCATTGACGATCCCAGAATTGCTGTTGACTGGTCCTAACCTACACACGTATGCTGTGATTTATTTTGCTGCCCAGACAATTTTATTGAAAAGATGCCTCTGCATCTACAATCTACCATTGTCTGAGGGAATACCCTCAATCTGCACTTCCTGGTGTGTGACCCTGACCTCGCACAACTCTGCCTCCGGAGACCCAGAGGGGAGTAACATAAATTGCTGGTTTTCACAGACATCCACTCCTCCTTATTCCCTGGGGCCATATCCAACCTTACCCAACTAGTAACCTGGTGGGGACTTAGAGCTCGGAGACTGATGCCATTTTACCACCTAGGCTGTGGGGCAGGCTCGGCTGGTGGTCACACAGCATGTCCCAGCAGATTCCAGGGCTGTCCACAAAACAGACGACTGGAGGAGCGGGGGGGTGGGGGGGATCAGTCTCCCCAGGGGAAACCATGGACTCCTCCCCTCAAGCTTACCAGCTCCAGAGAAGCAGGGACTCTAATTTCTCTGCTCACAACTATATGCCCATCCCCATAGTGCCTGGAATGAACGAGGCTCTCAAAAACTTTTGAGGAATGTAGGAACACACTGTCTCCCCTGAGAATTTGACACTGCCATTATCACCAGCTCAGAGTCACATCTTCCAAGACAACTTCTCTGAATCCTAGGAGAGGGTGCTGGGAAGATGAAACAGTAAGTGCCCAAGCTACAAAACAGTAACAATAAAACAATAGCAGGTTTATGTGCTGGCCTCTGAACTAGGATCTGTGCTAAGCGCATTGCTAGCATCTAAAAACCAGTGTGGAAGGTACGAGGCTCAGAAAGTTTTGCTAACTTGTCCGAGGCCGCACAGCTAGGGAAGGGTATGACTGGCACTCAAGCCCATAACCGTATGAAACCAAACCACCCTGCTCCCATGCATTTCTGTGCATTCTGATGTGCTATGTCCTGATTTTGCTGGCACAAGCCAAGAGGTTTCAGGCTGTACTGCAAGGGCGGCTCAGAGCCCCGATTTGTGGATTTCTACTAGAATCTTTTCCTGTCATTTTCTCCACTGAATCCAAACTCCCCTCCCTCACATTGACTCTTGTGTGTGATTCCTGAGCATTCTGGTTTTCCATCTTACTCCTCCTTCCCACTGTGTTTTGCAATCTAGTGTCAGGTTTTTAAATGCATCCTGATACAGCAAATTCACAGGACCGTGAGAGTGGTAATGCTCCTCAAGCTACATGCAAAGAAATTTAGAATTATGTCTGTGCAGGGCTGAAACAGCCCCTCCAGAACCACCAGCAGCTGACACGGGGAGCTCCATTTTGTAAAAGTCAGGCCCGGACAGCAAAGATCTCTTAAACTCTCAGTGTATACTAGACTCGGACTTTAAGATTTTCCTCTGCAGTTCATTTTCGATTCATTCACATAGGAAACTGGGAAGGGTGGAGAGAGCCACACTCAGCAAGTCGTGGCCTGTCTTCTCTCTCCTTTGCTCTACTGGATGGAGTTACCATTCCCTAATAGGCTGCTACATTGTGTTTTCCAATGAGAATCCCAGGAAGTTGGCATCAGGGGTCCCTAAGACACCCACCTGGGTCTGGTGATTCACTAGAAGGACTCACAGGACTCAACATACCATCCTGCTCAAGCATTAGACTTATTACAACAACAGCAAACTCAGCACAGGGAAAGAGTGCATGGGATGAAGGCGAGAGAAACCTAGGCACAAATTCCCCAGAGTTCTGTCCCAGTAGAATCCTACAGGATGTGCTTAATTCCTCCAGCATCAAATGTGACCACACGTCTGAAGCTAGTTGGAGCCCCAGTGCCCAAGGATTTTACTGGGGACTCGTCACACGGGCACCCCCTGCTTAGCACATATCAAAATTCCAGACTCCCAGGAGGAAAGCAGGTGTCAGCATTAACCACATGGTTTGCACAAACATCGTGGGCACAGTAAACCAAACTAATCGGTTAGGGAATGGGGGGAACATTCCCAAAATCCCAGCTCCCAGATGCCAGCCAAGGGCAAATCTTGCAAGCAGGCCTTTCTAAGGATCGTAGTCTAAGGCCTGATACGTTAACCCTTTCCTGCAGTTCATCCCGTTGGTGTTCACATGCCACAGATACCTACCCCTTTATCCTTCCTTTTCCCAAACTGTGCTTTCACTGTGTTTGGGTGGGTGGGGGTCCTTCAAGCACAGAGTGAGGGGACCCACGACCCCCCTGGGGTTCGCCAACATGCTAAAAGGACTCACATCCTACGCAGGCCGGCAGAATCGCCGCTAAGTTTTATGACAGTGTAAGGGAGGAAAACAAATCTTTTTCACCTACACTCCCAGGTTGTCCAGCAGGGGCCCTGCCAATTAGGCTGACAAAAGAAAGATTGGCAAGAGAAAAACAGCTGTTTGTTAACTGGGACATCCACCCATACACCTGGGGGAGCTCAGGGATGCATCACTTAAAGGGATGAATGGAAGTAGAGCTTATATAGTGCAGGGGAGCAAAAATCTTTCTCCCTCTAACCTCCTGCATTCAGTGGCTGGGCCCATGAATCCAACTGATCAGAGCCAGGTGAACAAGAGAAAAAATAGTTTAAATTACATACGTACAGGCAGGAGTTCATAAGGAAGACGTGGCTTCCAGAGGTGCAAGATGACTGAGGCTTACAGACCCTCATGCAGGGTTGGTAAGTCACTGGCAGACCTAATCCCCATCAGCTGGTACTCAAACCTGGCAGAATGAATTTGCTGACATCATAATGTCAATGGATTTTCCTTTTCTTCCTTTTTTTCTTTTTTTTTTTTTTTTTTTATTTTGAGAGAGAGAATGAGAGACAGAGAGCACGAGAGGGAGGAGGGTCAGAGGGAGAAGCAGACTCCTTGCCGAGCAGGAAGCCCGATGTGGGACTCGATCCCGGGACTCCAGGATCATGACCTGAGCCGAAGGCAGTTGCTTAACCAACTGAGCCACCCAGGCGCCCCCCTTTTTTTCTTTTTTAAGATTTTCTTTCTTTATTTGAGAGAGAGAGCGCATAAGCCTGGGGCGGGGGGCAGAGAGACAAGCTGACTCCCGGCTGAGCGCGGAGTCAGACGCAACATGGGGGCCCTGAGACCTGAGCAAGATCAGACGCTTACCCTGCTGAGCCACCCAGGCGCCCCTCGTTGAATTTTTCTAAGGCTTCATGGTCTAGCGCGGGGCCTCCTGTCTCCATGAACACGTGGAGCCCAGAGCCCAGAGAGGCCAGAGATAATTGAACTGGGATGCTGTCAGTGACAGCACCAAGCACCTGACAATCGGAATGATGTTGACCATGTTGAACTTTACCTGAGTCCTGTGCTACTGGACAAATGCTACGGCCAAAAACTCTGCCTGCCCCCCCAACTCTGGTGTGTGAGAACGTGAAGAGTTAAGCTAAGCTACTCCAGGGGATTGCAGCCTCAGTATCCATCTTGTTTCGCCAAGCAGCCTGAGGGGCGTCTTGAACTAACGTTAGCGTTCATGGGCAAGTGCACACCCTTGACAATGGCCTGCAGAATTACGAGCAAACGTAGGTTCCTGGTAAGATTTCCCCAGCAGCCTGCCTGAGCAGCAATCTCCCCCGCCTCCGAGGGCCTTCCCCTTCTGTCCCCTCCCCTTAGATAAGCCCCTGTGGAGCTTACCAAAACCCCACTCTTTCTGGTTTGAAGGGACCAATCCAGCCCTTGGCCCAGAGCCCCAAAGCATTTCACTCATGGCCCACGATAAAGGCCTCCCGCCATGACTCTCTCTCTCTGCCTGTGGTCAGCCTTGACCTCCCCATCATGTGGCTTCGGGACCTGTGAGGGATAAACTTGTCCAGTTCAACTTCTCTTGTGGTTTTTCATTAAACCACGAAGAAACACCCTTTCCCGTATTACTTAGATAAAATTCGCCATGGGCCCCACGTTTCCCTCTGACGAGGCCAGACCCAGACCCTCCAAATTCCCGTTCTGTGTCTCATAAATGATCCGCTGAATTATTTGTCCCCATGATCAGTCAGAACAAAATGCCTGTAAATTTAACTTGGCCAAATCTCTCTCTTTCCCCACGAGAGCCTGAAATTTGACTCCCCCCTGAAGTTTAACAAGTATTGGAAGGCCAAACAATCCCTTTCCAAGCTTGGCTGACAACAAGGAAAGATTTCCTGATCTCGCCACCCTCTCCCCTCCCCTCCCCTCCAACATCTTGTTTCCAGCCTTGTTTATACCTCTACATAAAGGAAAAGCCCTCTTCTAACTAATCTTTCAGACATTTGCAGATCTTAAGACCAGAACTGTCTCCCTATTGCCATAATCACTTTCCCTTAATCCAAGTCTTTTTTCTCCCCCACTTTATAAACTCAATTTTTAGAGCACTTTTAGATATATGGGAAAATGCACGGGAAGTACAGAGTTCTAATATACCTCCCTCCTCCACTCCCTCACCCCTCCTCCAGATTCCCCTATTATGAACATGCGTTCGTGTATATATTAGCTCCAACTAAACGAACCAATATTGATACATTACTCCTAACTAGAGTCCATGGTTTACAATAGGGTTCTTTGTATCGAACACAACATTGTGTATCTCCCATTACTTTATCATCATAAGAGTTTCATCGCCCTAAAAATGCCCTGTGCCCCCACTATACCACTTCTCCTAAAGCCCTGGCAAGCACTGATCTTTTTACCCTTCCTATAGTTCAGCTTTTTCCAGGATGTCACAAAGTTGGATTCATACAGGATATATAGCCTTTTTAGGATGCTTCTTTCACATAGCAGTGTGCATTTAACGTTCTTTCATGTCCTCTTCATAGCTTGATAGCGCATCCATTTTAACTGTTGAACAGTATTCCGTTGTGCGAACGTACCACAGTTTGTTTACTCCCTCACCTGTTGAGTCTTGATCGCTTCCAATTTTGGCACCAGCAGTGGTGCCTGATCAGCCAGTTCACTGAGAGGAGATGGGTATAATCCAGCCCTGCACCTCTGCTTCTGTGAGTCCAATCCCCAGGTGGTATTCTGCCTGTCCTAGGAACAGTGAGCGGCTAGATCTGACCTAAAGACCCTCGAACAACTGATGACCTTTGGTGAAGGCCAGTGCCAAGACACCTGAAACAAACGCATGCCTGGCTGGACACTAAGGATGTTAACCACATATTGGGGCACCTGTCATACAAAACGTTTCATTTCCAGAACATCAATCTGGTGGTCAACTGGCACTTTCACAGTCACATATTCCTTGTATCTGCTTCTGCAGGTTTTCTATGACTTGAGATACAAGTGCTGGTTTGGCGGTCCCAGGCTAGAGCCTTCTGGAAGCCTTAGAGTGAGCAGCCAGCATCCTGCACCTTTGCATAGCCTCAAAACACCCCCCCTCCAGAGCCAGGTGTGATCACAGCACACATTCTTGGAAGTCTTCTCTGCGTAGGGAGTCAGGGGACTATGCTTCTGCAAAACAGTTCAGTTGAAAGATTAAGAGTTAACCCAAGAAGGTTTTTCAGGAAGAAAGAACCCTTCCTCTGTGATTACAAAGCAACCAACGTCGACTGCTCTTGTTACAATTAAATGCTTATGAATTTGTCTCTCCACCTAGATGGCAAGTCACCCGAGAAGAGGAAACAGGTCATATCCGAGTCCCAAGATATTTCAGACAAGTCTAAAACTGTTAGCCTCCTAGATCCTGATAACCTATCTCATAGATATTATAAGAGCATGCTACGCAAGACCTTGAGCCTAGTTCGTTTGTAAATGTGCCTGAAAATGTACATTGACGATGCCAAGCGAATGAATACTGACAAGTAAAAATAAAGACACAAAAATCCAATCATAACTACAACACGAGGGAGTCAGCCGGAAATCTAATTTATGGTAGCTCAAACACAGCCATTAAAACCCCTCACATGGTATGAAAATTAGTGTACCTTTCAGAAAAGAGTAGTTCGTGGTGCCTGAATATTTTCTCTTATGGATGTGATGACATGTATTTGCCAAAGTGAGTAATCTCCAAGGTTTGACCTCCAGGCTTTGACCTACATTGCTTTAGCATATTGTATGAATTATTAAGGTGCACGTGGAGACACCAAGGCATGGGGGAATGAAGTTACTGACTCGGAGCCTCATAGAAAGACAGGTAGGTATTGGCAGTGAGCTCCTGACCACTCTTCCATAGCGCTCCCGCCTGAAAAGGACCTAGGGATTATCTAAGAAAGTACTTCTCAAACTTTAACATACCAACAAATCACATGGACATTAGGAGGACTCTAATATAGGAGGTCTGTGGAGGGTCCTGAGATGCTGGACTTCCTAAGCTTTAGTTGATGCTGATGCCACTGGTCCACAGACCACACTGAGAAGCCAAAGTCTAGCTCGGTGGTTTTTAGTGACAATTATTAAACAACACAATTACCTTGGAGTTCCTTCCTTCCTTCCTCCCTTAATTAATGAATGAATCATCAATCAGTGATAATTCTGATGCCTGGGCCTCCCTCTCAGAGATTCTGATTCGTTGGACTGGAGATCAGCTCAGGTGTCAGAACTCGTTTTTATTTTTCAAAGATTCCCAGGGAACTTTCCATTTTGCAGCCAGGGTTGCAAACCACTGTCCAAGGCTAACCCTTTTATTTAACTGATGAAGCAACTGGTAAAGTTTATTTATATATTTTTAAAAGATTTTATTTATTTTTTTTTTTGAGAGAGAGAGAGCAAGAGCAAGAGAGAGAGACAGCACAAGCAGAGTGAAGGGCAGAGGGAGAAGCAGACTCCCCACTGAGCAGGGAGCCCGTGCGGGGCTCAATCCCAGGACCCTGGGATCATGACCTGAGCTGAAGGCAGACGCTTAACCGACTGAGCCACCCAGGCGCCCCTATTATTGCTCTTTTTAATTTGTGAATATACATCAGCACATGCGCACACACGTAGACACACTCACACGCTTTATTGGCTGTTTCTTCTCTCCCTGATGCTGCTCTGTCCCGTGTAGCTTGTGGGTCTGTTTTTCCCAAGGAGACAGTGGGCAAGATTCTGCAAACCTGATCAGCTGAGCCAGAGCCCCACAGAAGCAGGAGTACTGCCGGAATCATAGCAATCACGGGACACATGAACACTTCCTCTGTCTATCTGACAAGTTGTCACTAGATGTCAATAGGTGAAGGGGACTAAGGGGCACAGACTTCCAGTTATACAATAGATAAGTCAAGGGATGTGAAGTACAGCATAGGAAATAGAGTCAATAATATTTTAACAGCTCTGAATGGTGACAAGTGGACACGAGACTAATCATGGGTGATTATTTCAAAATATATATAAATGTCAAATGACTATGGTTTACACCTGAAACTAATACAATATTGCATGTCAGCTATACTTCAGTAAAAAATGTTTATGCATAATAATTTTATGCACAAAAATTCCAGAGCCACCCAGCTGTCAGTACAAACAGCCCTTCTAAACTTCATGTCAGTACCAGCTTACACTTCCACGCCTTTCTTTCAGATTTGGATTAGGGCTGGAGACTTACAGAAAGTAAAACTCAACTGGCCTGCTAGAAACCTCCCTTCTGATACAGAAGTAGAAGGAAAGAGCTGAAATGGAGAGATCCCCCTTCTAAAAATCTCTTCTCCCCCACACAGGTCAGCCCTTCCCAGGGAAAGGCTGGATGCCTACTGCCCCCGAGGTTTTGCCAGGCTCTGTGTGTGGGCACGTCCGGGGCTCCCTGACTTGGGCCCTAAGGTCAGAAGACCCAGACTGCTCTGGCCTGAAGCTCACAGCACAGCACCCTGTCTCAGTAACTGCACAATCAGAAACATGGCAGCATTCTCCAAATGCTGTGGAGTTATGGCTCCGTATGCTCCAGATGGGAAAGGGCTCTAGCTGGAGGCCAGTGTAGACTGCCCACTGCCCAGATGGAGTGACTTGGGACACATCATGAAAGCAATGCCCCTAATTGCTGAATGCTCTTCAGTGAGACACGCTTGCCATGTGTATTGAATTTCGTCTCACCACAACCTGTGAGGAAAGATCTAGTACTCTCCTGATTTTATAGGTAAGGAATTAGAGCTTAGGAAGGTGGACCAACTAGCCCGTGATCACATGGCCAACAGTGGCCAAGTCCAGCACTGAACCCAGGCACTGTGATTCCAGATAGACTTCACCACTGAGCACCACTGGTCTGTGTGCACAAAAGCAAATGAAGGCAAAATGTCTTACTAGTTCTCATTGTGCCCAAGCCGGGGAAGAATGAAGGTGATCTCAGAGGGGAAAAAAATGTCCCATTGGCCCCATATCTAGAATAAAAATTATTCCATGGTGGAGCTTTAACCTCTTGCATTCGGAGCACATAGCCCTAAAGTAGGGGAGACGGTATATGTCTGGAGAATTTCCCGCCATCAGGTGATTCTGTCAAGTGACAGGTCTCGGACATGCTTTCGAATGCCCCCGGATTTCTCCCTCCACGTAAAACAATGTTTGTCTAAAAGCCACCCTTCCTTTTAAGTGAACTTCTGCTCCCACAGTGGGCCATCTTGGTCCTGGTTCCCTTCCTTCGGCTCCCCTGGGTACTCCACTCTCCATTTCCATGCTCCCATTTTGCTTAGAGTTTTACTGCTACTTCTATCATTAGAGTATACTTTGGGAGTGGGATTGGGATTCTCTATCTGTGGGCAGTCTTGAGATGTGTTGAACTGGGGAAGAACACGTGGATCTAAGCCATCTCCTGTGCTTATAAGATGTTAAGAGGGCCAGTACATTGTTCTAGGAACAATGTAACGGGCAGATGTGGTCTACTGCAAATTGCCTAAGTCCCTCCTTGGATGAGAGATAGAAAGATGTCTTTAACTCATCCAGAGAGAGATCTTGTACTACATTCCTTCTCAAGCACACACTTTCCCTAAAAAATTCTTTATATTGGAATGCATAAAATAGATACATTTCCTGTTTGATATTCCTTTTCTGGTTAATCCTTCTTGTCTATATAACCTTCAACGTAAGAAATGTCAGGACACCCCTCTGTGTGCTGAAGCAATTATGTAGAAGTTGCCTGAAGAGAAAGAAGAAAGAGCCCCAGACATCTGGGAGCCAGACCGACACTCTAGGCTAGGCCCTGGTGTTGCTAGACAGCAACCCACAGCAAGAACCTGTGTCCTCCCATAGCACCTTCACATTACATCAATACCAGATGAGACCACCCTGACACCATGACAGATTATGACAAAAACAAGGCCACTCCATAAACATGTCTGAACGCAGACAAAAATATGAATGCCATCCAGCGGGGTCCAAAAAAAGGCCAAACACAAGGGGAAGCTGTCTCCACTTTTCTTCTGACAGCATTAGGGATGTACCACAGTGTTGAGAGGGCACAGAGGGAGAGAAGGGTTTTGTAGTGTTGAGGGTAGGGCTAAAACGATTTTGACATTAGCAGAATTAATATCTCTCGAGCTGCCTTCTAGAGAACACATAACCTACCTGGTGGTGCCATGAAGTGATGAGTATTTCCTCACGGTTTTTATGTCAATGACCACAGAAGCCAGAGAGGCAACAGATACTGGGAAGACAAGAGCACTGCGGGGTAGAATTTGACTATTCAAAGTGCTGGCTTCATTTCCATTAGACTGAACGCTCCTAAAATTACAAATAATTGTTGTCTATTTTTTCAGTGACAAATCAAATGGGAATCCCCTTGAAGAGAGCCTGGTTCAACTGAGATGTCACTTTACGTGGGAGTTGCTAGTTGAAGACATCGAACTGCCTGATTTGGAAAACAGGATCTTGGATGAGATTGATTTCCTAGACACCAAATACAACGTGGGGATCCACAACCTGCTGGCCTATGTGAAGCACCTGGCGGGCCAGAACCAGGAAGCCCTGAGGAGCCTGCGGGAGGCTGAAGGCTTAATCCAGCAGGAACGTGCCGCCCAATCAGATGCGAGACGTCTGGTC
>NW_027890222.1:0-242 GCF_054177405.1 Leptonychotes weddellii | reverse complement strand
GAACAAAGTTTTCCACTTCCAGGTTTTTTAGGCTTGCTTTGGTCCTTGATTCAACCTGATTTCTGGTTAGGAAGAAAGTGAAGACTCTAGCAAGAGCAGAACATTTCAGAGGTCAAGTTAAGCTTCTCTATTTTGCTCTTCATTTGATAGCTACATTTGGAATGTTTATAACACACAAAGCATTGTTGGACATTCCAGCTAAGGACCTAAAGTATATATAGTTACCATTATATATATTCTTT
>NW_027890221.1:0-242 GCF_054177405.1 Leptonychotes weddellii | reverse complement strand
TTGCATAAGCTCAACAGGAATCTGTTCTTCTTGTAAGTGGACATCGTGGAAACATTGGTTATTTTACCAAGGTTTTGCCTGGAATGTCCTATTTGAGAGCGGCATGCACAGACTCAGATCTGACCAAACAGCTTTAAGGAACTAAGGTTGACTTTAGGAAACCTGAAGCCTTAAAAAAGGCCTTTGGGAATGATGGCCTGATACCTTGCTTACAGAGTTCCCAGCAGCCTCACCAGGTGAGT
>NW_027890220.1:0-242 GCF_054177405.1 Leptonychotes weddellii | reverse complement strand
CATTTCTGGGTTTTCTATTCTGTTCCATTGATCTGTGTGTCTGTTTTTTTTTTGTCACTACCATGCTCTCTTAGTGATCGCAGTTTTGTAATATAGCTTGAAGTCAGGCAACGTGAAGTTCCAGCTTTGTTTTTCTTTTTCAACATTCCATTGGCAATTCGGGGTCTTTTCTGGTTCCATACAAATTTTAGAATTTTTTGTTCCAGCTCCTTGAAAAATGCCATGGTATTTTAATAGAGATG
>NW_027890219.1:0-242 GCF_054177405.1 Leptonychotes weddellii | reverse complement strand
TTTCAGGCTAACCTGCTCTTAGACTACACGGAAAAGAGATGAACTGTCATTGTTGAGGCTATCTGTGAGAAGCCAGTCCCAGACCAACCCAACAGCTGATCACAGGAATGTAAGTGAGACCAACTGAAACCAGCATAACCACTCAATTAAAGGTAAGCCAAATTGCCAATCTGCAGAGCCATGGAAAATAAACAGGTATTGTTTTAAAGCCATTAACTTTTAGGGTGGTTTGTTACACAGTA
>NW_027890218.1:0-242 GCF_054177405.1 Leptonychotes weddellii | reverse complement strand
ATGTTCAAAGTGATTATATGTATTTGGATTGATATGTACCATATTAGCTAGCTCTTTGAATTACTTTATTGCTCTTGCTCTTTATTTCATTTTTGTCTTCCACTCTTTTTCTGCCTTTTGTCATTTTTACTGAACATTTTATAAAATTCCATTTTCTCTCCTTTCTTAGTATATCAGTATATTTCTTTTTCTTTCTTTCTTTCTTTCTTTCTTTCTTTCTTTCTTTCTTTCTTTCTTTCTTT
>NW_027890217.1:0-242 GCF_054177405.1 Leptonychotes weddellii | reverse complement strand
TTTTTTTTTTAAGATTTTATTTATTTATTTGACAGAGAGAGACACAGCGAGAGAGGGAACACAAGCAGGGGGAGCAGGAGAGGGAGAAGCAGGCTTCCCGCTGAGCAGGGAGCCCAATGCGGGGCTCGATCCCAGGACCCTGGGATCATGACCTGAGCCGAAGGCAGATGCTTAACAACTGAGCCACCCAGGCGCCCCTAAGCGCCCAACTCTTGATCTCAGCTCAGGTCTTGATCTCAGGG
>NW_027890216.1:0-242 GCF_054177405.1 Leptonychotes weddellii | reverse complement strand
GGTGGACCCCAGATGTTGGGAGGTGGACCCCTGGTGCCGGCGAGTGGACACCGGGAGCTGGCGGGGGCAGCTGGGGAGGGCCCGGAGGCCCTGAGGGTGCAGGCCCACTGGGCGGCATGGGTGGCAGAGGCAGGCCTCCCGGTGGTGGCGGGGGCAAAGACTCTGGCAGAGGCGGCCGGGGCGGCAGACCATTCATCAGGGGGGGCGGGGGTCTCTTCACCCCAGGAGGCCCAGCAGGGAGG
>NW_027890215.1:0-242 GCF_054177405.1 Leptonychotes weddellii | reverse complement strand
TAACATTATGACCACAGACATCATTTTATATATCTGAAACCCCAAATTTTTCATCTATGTTTGTGGATAATAAAGCCTGTCCTGTCCCCATATGGTTGTTATGAGAGTGAGAGTGAGTCCACGATGAATGCAAAGGACTGAAAGTGTAAGCTAATGTCATCACTCTACTACTGAGAAGGTCCTGGTGCTGGCTTTTAGTCCCTTCATTTAAAAATGTACTTATTATATTATTTACACACAAC
>NW_027890214.1:0-242 GCF_054177405.1 Leptonychotes weddellii | reverse complement strand
TTCACTAAAAAAAATCCTCTTCAAGTTGTTGATTAATTGAAATTAGTGGAAAATTTTATCACTTAAAATGTTAGTTACATATATAATTTTATATATTCCATTTTATTTAAAAAGTTGATATCTGAATCACATGTTCTTATTACAATTCCCACTGGAATACATTCTGGAAGTGTATAAAATCCTTTACTTAAAATTCATCTAGACCATTTCCCCTGGGTCATACTTCAGAATCTACTGCTCCG
>NW_027890213.1:0-242 GCF_054177405.1 Leptonychotes weddellii | reverse complement strand
TAGGGCGCCTGGGTGGCTCAGTTGGTTAAGCGACTGCCTTCGTCTCAGGTCATGATCCTGGAGTCCCTGGATCGAGTCCCGCATCGGGCTCCCTGCTCGGCAGGGAGCCTGCTTCTGCCTCTGACCCTCCCCCCTCTCATGTGCTCTCTCTCTCTCATTCTCTCTGTCTCAAATAAATAAATAAAATCTTTAAAAAAAATAAAAATAAAAAAAAAATAAATAAAAAAAAAAAAGGTAACAAC
>NW_027890212.1:0-1599 GCF_054177405.1 Leptonychotes weddellii | reverse complement strand
AAAAAAAAAAAAAAAAAAAAAAAAAAAAAAAACAACATTAGTCAAGGGCACTGGTAATGCTTAAAGGAACCACAAATAAGACTAAAAATCATTGAAGTGAATATTTATCAAATTTACAAAAATAGTAAATACCCAAATGATGTGTACTTGACATTGCTCTTTAAGCTAGCATATTGAAAGTGTCTCCCTTTGTGACATGGCCCATTTTGTCTTTGAAAATCCTTAATTGTATACTGTGCACACATTCATTTCCTATTTTATAGGTTGATAAATTTTTTCTTCTAAAAATGCTGATCTAAAAAAAATAATAAAAAATAAAAAATAATAAACATACTGATCTATTTGTAGTCATAAAATTCAACACAGAGTATGTTGCTGTCCATTATCACTAGACCACCTAATGAAAATATATTTCTTTCAATGAGAGGAGAGACTGATATTTAAAAGGAACAAACAAACAAAAAACTGCCTCTCCTGTGGCAAGTTGTTTTCAAAAAAATCATCTTAAATAAATGACCGACCTTCATAAATTGGAGTATTAATTACTTCACCTGAAAACATATATATAAGATGGTGCTTTGAATTTACAGAGTGGTGAAATACCATGCTTGGAAAAGATGCAAAGAAAACAATTTATAGATTTTGGCAAAACTTAGATTTCCAGCTTCAATAAACTTTCCCAGATAAGTATATAAAGCTCACAACGCAGAGTCTGGCACTTAGAAAGTACTAAATCTCCGTACTAAGTAACTACAGCTATTTTTCTTCTATGTCAAGAATTTTCCCCCAATTCTGATCAAATGTTACATGGAATTTTGTACCATGAATTTGTATCTTAATAACCTTAAATTTAATACTCTTTTAATATTTAATGGTAACCTACCTCATAGAAATAATAGTAGGGGAATATCAATTTCTTTGATTCTATGAAATGAACTAGAATTATAAATTGAGAGCAGCAATGAAACAATATGAGTGACTACAATGGAATAAACTTGAAGTTTTTAAAAGACTAGTTTTATTACAGATAAAGTAAATTTAGAAGGTAAAAAAGTGTTTAAAAAAAAAAAAGAACTATAGATCAAGTAGTCATTGTCAGACCTCCATGCTGTTCTTACTAAAATTAAGTCCAGAAAATAAATTAATAAATAAATACATAAATACATAAATAAATAAAATAAATTAACTCCAGGAAATGTCATATGATAATTACATTGTCACTGATTTCTATTCTTTTTTTTTAACAAAGGAGAATTTATTCCAAGAATATGTTTAGTTTAACATGAGAAAGACAACTAATTTAATTCACATTACCATATTATCTCAACGCAGGAAAAACATTTAATAATATCCAGTATTTGTCCATAGTAAGAAAATATGTAGCAAAAAAAAAAAAAAAGAGAGAGAGAGAGAGAAAAGAAGATATTAATTGGGCAAAGTAGAGTTTTGCAAACTTTTTCTTGTTAAAGAGCCAGATAATAAATATTTTCAGCTTTGGAAGCCATATGATCTCTGTCACACTACTCAACTTTGCCATTGTAGGGCAAAGGCAGCTATAGACAATATTTACATTAACGGGCATGGTTGTGTTCCAAATAA
>NW_027890211.1:0-242 GCF_054177405.1 Leptonychotes weddellii | reverse complement strand
GCGCCTGGGTGGCTCAGCCGTTAAGCGTCTGCCTTCGGCTCAGGTCATGATCCCAGGTCCTGGGATCGAGCCCCGCATCGGGCTCCCTGCTCCACGGGAAGCCTGCTTCTCCCTCTCCCACTCCCCCTGCTTGTGTTCCCCCTCTCACTGTGTCTCTCTCTGTCAAATAAATAAATAAAATCTTTAAAAAAAAAAAAAATTCTGTAGCTAGGGGTGGGGAGAGGGAAGAATGAGCTATGAAG
>NW_027890210.1:0-242 GCF_054177405.1 Leptonychotes weddellii | reverse complement strand
TTCCTCAAAAAGTTGAAAATAGAGCTACCATATGATCCAGCAATTGCACTACTGGGTATTTACCCCAAAGATACAAAAGTAGGGATCCGAAGGGGTACGTGCACCCCGATGTTTATAGCAGCAATGTCCACAATAGCCAAAGTGTGGAAAGAGCCAAGATGTCCATCGACAGATGAATGGATAAAGAAGAGGTGGTATATATATACAATGGAATATTATGCAGCCATCAAAAGGAATGAGAT
>NW_027890209.1:0-242 GCF_054177405.1 Leptonychotes weddellii | reverse complement strand
AGTTAACCCAAATAAGCCTTTGTCAATGAAGAACGAGTTTAACTCTTCTCTTTTTTAGAGTAATTTCTAGGTCCCTTTCCATCAAACCAGAGTTCGCCGGCTTGCAAAGCCCTAGTTTCTGATCTGTTTTAATAGGTGTTTAAAAGATGTATGCCATTCTGAGGAAGTGGGATTCCCTGCAGACGGTCACTTCTTTGCCACTGAGCTCTTAGAATTGATTTGAAGCCAGTATTGAAAGATTT
>NW_027890208.1:0-242 GCF_054177405.1 Leptonychotes weddellii | reverse complement strand
TTCAATAAATTAGTATTATAAGAAGCATTTATTCAATGAACTCGAAGCTTATTAGAAATATTTTGCCTAGGGGCGCCTGGGTGGCTCAGTCGTTAAGCGTCTGCCTTCGGCTCAGGTCATGATCCCAGCTTCCTGGAATCGAGCCCCGCATTGGGCTCCCTGCTCCGCGGGAGGCCTGCTTCTCCCTCTCCCATTCCCCCTGCTTGTATTCCCTCTTTCGCTGTGTCTCTCTCTGTCAAATA
>NW_027890207.1:0-242 GCF_054177405.1 Leptonychotes weddellii | reverse complement strand
TCACAAGAAAAGCATTTAGAAAGACATAAATGTTTAAATACCAAAAAAAAATGTGATAAGATAAATAAATAAATACGGACCAAAAGAAAGTTTAAGGCCTTGAAAAGTGAAATTTAATGGGCATCTGGGTGGCTCAGTCAGTGAAGCGTCTGCCTTTGGCTCAGGTCATGATCCCAGGGTCCTGTGATGGAGTCCCACATGGAGATCCCCGCTCAGCGAGGAGTCTGCTTCTCGCTCTCCCT
>NW_027890206.1:0-242 GCF_054177405.1 Leptonychotes weddellii | reverse complement strand
TCGTCTTCTAACCCAGCTGCCTCAGTCTCCCCGGGGTGAAGACCAGCCTTCAGCATGGCCTCCATCAAGCTGAGCTGCAGCAGCTGACCCTTGGGCCCAACCTAATTGGAGGGAGGCTCTGGCCCCTTCTGCCATTTTCGAGTTCGGATAAAGCAGCAGGTGCAGGCCTTGGGGTCCGGCTTCCCCAGGGGCTTCTTGGAGGTTCCAAGTAACGGCACCCACAGAGCAAACTGGGGGTCCTG
>NW_027890205.1:0-242 GCF_054177405.1 Leptonychotes weddellii | reverse complement strand
TCTCTTTAGGCCCCTGATTCTTCCACTGCTGAGTAGATAGAATCTCTTATGCTCTGATACTCAGCTCTCTCTAAATGAAATTTTAACTCTTCAATTCTGAAGAGCTGAATGTTTTAAGGGCTGACTCTTACTACTTAACAAGGACCAGGGGCACCTGGGTGGCTCAGTCGTTAAGCATCTGCCTTCGGCTCAGGTCATGATCCCAGGGTCCTGGGCTCGAGCACTGCATCAGGCTCCCTGCT
>NW_027890204.1:0-242 GCF_054177405.1 Leptonychotes weddellii | reverse complement strand
TGAGGACTGTTCCAATTAGATAAGATCATTTAAGAAGTGCACTTAAAAATAGTGTTCCCAAATTAAACAAACAGAATGAGATACCTATTTTAATTGGTATGCAAAAGGCTTCAAAAGGCTTCAAGGTTCCAAAATAACTGTGTTGAAAAAAAATCACCCACACAAAAATGACACAAGAAGTACCTAAAACGAAAGATGGACCTAACTCCTATAGCCCCACTCCTTCCTCCTTTATAGCACTC
>NW_027890203.1:0-242 GCF_054177405.1 Leptonychotes weddellii | reverse complement strand
CAGGCGCCCAAACTAACTTTTCTTAGATTGAAAAAAATAAACCGGAGTTTTCAAACTTGTGTGTATAGTGCAATGCTATTACTTATTGGAATAATTGAAATTTAAATTGATTATACCACTATCATACTAGTCTATTGGTTGACTTTGAATACTATTTCATATGCTCTGATCATGACTTCTTACATATTCACAACAAAAACTGATTCATGTTACATATTATATACATAATAGTTCTCTTTTGT
>NW_027890202.1:0-242 GCF_054177405.1 Leptonychotes weddellii | reverse complement strand
GTTTTAGAAGCACAAAGGGCATAGACGTGCCCCTAGCTGGAGGCAGGACTGGGGGCGCTGCGGAGGGGCGAACAACCCAGGCCGCTGCAGTTTATAGCAGCGTGGACAGAAACGGAGACGGTGTGGCCTGGAGAGCTCACTGAAGAACAGACTGCGGTCTCTCTGCTCTGAGGCAGAGGGTTGGAAATGGTCTCTTCTGCTCTGACTCACGGAAGAGATGCAGAAAGCCACCAGGGAAAGGC
>NW_027890201.1:0-1599 GCF_054177405.1 Leptonychotes weddellii | reverse complement strand
CTTAGAAAGGAGATCAAATGGAATTTAAGATATTCCCTAAGTCCCAAATGATATTTTCCTTTTCTTGTTCTATGATCTACCCATCAGTTATTGAATAGGAAAGAGAGTGGGAAAATTGTGAAATGAAAACTTAACAGGTTCCCAGAAAGCAGTGAGCCATCCAGCTACTTCCAAGGATGTTTACCTCCTACTTTATATAATCCAAACCAATAATTGTATTTGATTTTGATTGAATGAAGATCTGTGGGACAAGTAGAATTTAGTTTTATTCATAACATCAGTGAAACACCTTACCCACAGAGTACTCATAAAATACTGGGCAATTTTATCTTCAAACACTGCTATGATATATGGAGCAGGTAGGCTAATTTTCCCATGGGACAGAGAAGAAATTGAAATGAGAAAGATTCAATGAATGAATCACTCACATCTTTGTGACTGACTGAAAGATATCAAAAAAGGGATATGATGAGGGGAGGAGCAAGATGGCAGAGGAGTAGGAGAACTAAATTTTGTCTGGTCCCAGGAATTCGGCTGGATAGGGATCAAACCATTCTGAACACCTACGAACTCAACAGGAGATTGAAGAAAAGAATAGCAGCAACTCTCTGAACAGAAAAGCAACCACTTTCTGGAAGGTAGGACGTGTGGAGAAGTGAATCCAAGGTGATATTCAGGAAGATAGATGTAGGGGGCCTCCATCAGCCACTACCAGCAAGTGATAGAGCCCAGAGCACAAAATCAGAACTTTTAGAAGTCAGCTCCGCTGAGGGACGTCACTCTGGTGGCTAAGCGATGGGTGGAACCCTCGTGGGACAGTGTGGTCTCAGGACCCTTGGGGTCACCAAAAGACTGGGGGTGCCTGAGTGTGGCAGAGCTCCCAGGTATCGGAGCAGGGAAGCCGGCTGCAGAGACGAAGCCGAGGCGCAGGCTCTCGGCTCGGGGTTGCCATAAACGGTGATCTGCTGCACATTCGGGCCACTGCTCCTCCAGCAGGGACCCAACAAGCAGCAGATCTGGGGAGACTCCCCTTCCTCCCCCCAGGAGGAGTGGCGCGGGAGCACACCACAGGGATCTGCTGCATTAGGAGACTCCACACTGAGTTGGGTGCCAGAGATAGAAACACTCGGTCACAGGCTGGGTGAGCACGGAGTACAGCGGAGACTGGGAAGACGGGAGTGACTGACTGCTTTTCTCTGGGGGCGCACTGAGGACTGGGGCCCCTAGGTCTCAGCTCCTCTGGGGTGGAGATTGGGAGGCCGCCATTTTCACTCTCATCCTCCAAAGCTGTAGGGAAAGCTTGCAGGGAACAAAAGCTCCCGAGAGCAAACCTGAGCAGATTACTTAGCCCGGACCGGCAAGGGTGGGGCAATTCCACCTCCAGCAAAGACATGTGGGAACCATGGCAACAGGCCCCTCCCCCAGATCAGCAAGAACAGCCAGCCAAGACCAAGTTTACTGATCAATGAGAACAACAGAACTCCAGCGCTAGGGGAATACTGCACATAGAATTCACAGGTTTTTTCCCATGATGCTTTAGTCCTTCAAAGTTAATTTTTTTTTTAACTTTTTTTTTGGAATTTTTCTGTTTCCCTTTTT
>NW_027890200.1:0-242 GCF_054177405.1 Leptonychotes weddellii | reverse complement strand
GTGTACTTGACACTTGCTGTGAGAGCAGAGCTTTAATGGTCTCGCCATAACAACCGAATGGTAATTATGTTAGGTAAAGGATGTGTTAACTAGCCTTACCGTGGTAAACATTTTGCAGTATATATGCGTATCAAATACACGCGCGTGTCCAGTCATCACGTTGTACACCTTGAATTTGCATAATGTTTGGGGGCGCCTGACTTGGTCAGTTAAGCGTCTGCCTTTGGCTCAGGTCATGATCC
>NW_027890199.1:0-242 GCF_054177405.1 Leptonychotes weddellii | reverse complement strand
TAAAACTGAAAACCTTCTGTGTTACTAAAGATACAGTATGTATGTATGTATTTATTTATAAAGATTTTATTTATTTGACAGAGACAGACACAGAGAGGGAACACAAGCGGGGGAGTGGGAGTGGGAGAGAGAGCAGCAGGCTTCCTGCCGAGCAGGGAGCCCAGCATGAGGCTCGATCCCAGGATTCTGGGATCATGACCTGAGCCGAAGACAGACACTTAACGACTGAGCCAACCAAGCGC
>NW_027890198.1:0-242 GCF_054177405.1 Leptonychotes weddellii | reverse complement strand
TGTATTTTCAAGGCCACTCAGCTGTTTTAGGTTTTTGTTAATATGACACATCCTATGTTTGCTATTTTATTAGTTAGGTTCAAATCACCATTATTTCATCAGATACTTTGTTTTAAAAAATTATTTTAGTTTGGTATAATTAATTCACAGACCCCCCCCCATATATATGTATATAGTTGGTTGCTGAGAACAGAGACTAGAAATTTTAGAAATAAAAGGAAAATAGAACGCATCTAGTGATA
>NW_027890197.1:0-242 GCF_054177405.1 Leptonychotes weddellii | reverse complement strand
GGATGGTGTGGGCCTCATGTACACATACTCGGCGCCCCATGAAGGGCAGAAATCAGCTCAGAGCCCGGCGGTTGGGGCAGAGCCCAGTTCCTGGGTACCCTAAGGTTACCCCTGGCTCGCTAGAGCCTTTCCTGGGCTGGTTTTCCCTCCAGACACCCCATACTCCCAGCTCTCAGCCTGCAGTGTCCTGAAACCTGACACTGGTCATTGGGAGTATAAAAGATGTGGGAATCTGGACTGAG
>NW_027890196.1:0-242 GCF_054177405.1 Leptonychotes weddellii | reverse complement strand
TTAGCTAGCTCTTTGAATTACTTTATTGCTCTTGCTCTTTATTTCATTTTTGTCTTCCACTCTTTTTCTGCCTTTTGTCATTTTTACTGAACATTTTATAAAATTCCATTTTCTCTCCTTTCTTAGTATATCAGTATATTTCTTTTTCTTTCTTTCTTTCTTTCTTTCTTTCTTTCTTTCTTTCTTTCTTTCTTTCTTTTCTTTTTTTAGTAGTTGCCCTAGAGTTTGCAATAAACATTTAC
>NW_027890195.1:0-242 GCF_054177405.1 Leptonychotes weddellii | reverse complement strand
TGCCTGCCCTCAACCAGGATGTCCCACTCAGGGAGCAGAGGATGCAAACCTGGGAGTTCCAAAATACCTAGCAAATAAAACAATAAAGATGTTGCTAACTTAATATCTTGTTGCAATTCATGGAAATGAAAATGTCTATTAAAATAGCTGCTGAGAGGGTTTCATGCAAATGGCCAGTGAAGGATGATTAAGATGAAATTGGGGGATCCTCAATGAGTGTAACCCATCACCTGTGAAGGGCC
>NW_027890194.1:0-242 GCF_054177405.1 Leptonychotes weddellii | reverse complement strand
ATTAAAATAACCTGTTGGGTTTGTCTTCTTTATTGTTAATACGGTGAATAAATGTGGCTGACTTTCATATATTGAACCAGCCTTGCATTCCTAGGATAAATCATACTTGGTTGTGATATATTTCTCCTTTTTATGCTTTGCTGGATTTGATTTGATGATATATAATTGGGGATTTTTCAAATATATTGACATGGGATCCAAGCCTGTAGTTTCCTGGAACTGTCTTTATCTTGTTTCAGTAT
>NW_027890193.1:0-242 GCF_054177405.1 Leptonychotes weddellii | reverse complement strand
GGTCCTGGCTCAGACCAAGGCTCCTGTATCCTCATGGGGAGGCATCCAACCAATATGGCAGTGAACAATTCTTCTGATTATTATTCTTTTTTTTTTTTAGTTTGTCTTTTTTTTATGTTAATCACCATACATTACATCATTAGTTTTTGATGTAGTGTTCCATGATTCATTATTTGCGTATAACACCCAGTGCTCCATGGAGAACGTGTCTTCTTTAATACCCATCACCAGGCTAACCCATC
>NW_027890192.1:0-242 GCF_054177405.1 Leptonychotes weddellii | reverse complement strand
AGAATGGTTTGATCCCTATCCAGCTGAATTCCTGAGAGGAGATGAAATCCAGGTCTCCTACTCCTCCGCCATCTTGCTCCGCCCCCCTATGCAGCCCTATGTTAACTGCAGCTTTATCCACAATAGCCAAGGTATGGAAGAAGCAACCCAAGTGTACTCTTTTATAGGTGAATGGATACACACACACACACACACACACTCGAATATTACTCGGCCATAAAGGAAATGAGATCTTGCCATTT
>NW_027890191.1:0-242 GCF_054177405.1 Leptonychotes weddellii | reverse complement strand
TATGGGGGGTAATCTTTACTCAAAGCCTGATGATTGGAGCACGTTAATGTCACCTAAAAATACCTTCACTGCCACCTTCATTTTTGACTAGCTCTCTGGGCACCGTGGTCTAGCCAAGTTGACCTATAAAATTAACCATCACAGTTCTCTTAACTACTCTGATAGTTCTTTCAGTTCTATTCTATGCTTTTTTTTTTTTTGTAGCTTTTAATTTTATTATGTTATGTTAGTAACCATACAAT
>NW_027890190.1:0-1599 GCF_054177405.1 Leptonychotes weddellii | reverse complement strand
GGCAGTCCTCATGCTGAAGAATCGGACTCTGCTCCACAGTGCTCTGGGGTCAGACCTCACAGCACATCACCGCACAGCGGGCAGCACCGGAATGCTTCCGCCGCAGAGGCAGCTTTATGTATCTGCTTATTCATCCTACAAGTTTAAGGAAAAGAGAGGAAACATTTTGGTCTGTTTGCTCATTCGGCCATTTCGTTCCAAAACAAAAATCACGAAAAAGGTCCCTAGCTTCTAAACCAGCCCCTCTCCGCCAAAGATTACTGAGCAGGACAGGCCCCTGTACAACTTCCCACGACTCCGCTTCCCGGCCCTTTGGCAACCGGTATTTATTAATCAGCAAGCTCATCAGCAGAAAGTTTAAAAAACAACAGGAAAGGAACAGAAATGAGCCGGAAAAAAATGGGGCAAATGCATACCCAGAGATGTAAATAGTTTGAGGACACATCTGTTGAGATGCACGACCGAAGAAAACAGCCTGAGGGCTATAAAAATAGTTATCAAGGTCAGATTTGTCTCATTATTTATGTACGATGTCAATTTGCATCTCTATAGATTAGGCTTCCGCATAGAGGTACACCTGTATTTGGCTTAGTTTGGAGGAAACATTGCCTAACATTAAAACAAAAACAAAAACCAACCTCAATTCTCTGAGCAAGATGTCACAAATTCCCTCCCAGGCTCCTTCTACATTTCTCTAAAGTCTTCAAAGTTTACAACGAGAAAGCAAGAATCCTTTTTCTCTTATCAATAAATAGAAAATATCAGTTATAGTCTCACTCTCTTTCAATGGTCATATGAATTCCTTAAATTGCTGGGATGGGGCTAGGGATTTGCCAGGTACATGGATCCACATGATTTGTTCCTTTTGGAAGACCTATCTGTTGTGATACCTAAAAATGCCATTATTCCTCCCATCCTCATCTCCACCTTCAAAATCACCCCTACAACAGAACACCAAATTCACAACGGGAAATGCATCACCTCAAATCTCATCTCTGCAGCTTCTATATTTGCTTTTGTGGAAATTTTAACGACCTAAATAAGAATATATTTTTCTAAGAAGGCCATTAAACTAGATAAGATCAGGGTTAACGCTATAAATCTATATCTATGCATATCTCCAAGGAAACCCATCTAATATTAGAGCCATGCTAAGAAACAGATTCAATTTTGAAAGAAACCAGGCAAGTAGAATTTAATCAAATGGAAATGTGACTCTAAGAAGAGCTTTCATGCTCCCTCATGCTGACTGTATCTCCACAGTGACACAGCTAAATTGGGATGGACTACTGAAAATGTCACCACCCACAGTCAGTATTATAAACAGATGGGACTTCGGCTGGTCCATTCTGAATCTTCCTTGACACACATCATTGTACTCCAGGGTAGTCCGTTTATGACGCTTATCTTTTGTTTCAGGTTAAACACAAATTAGAAGAGGTGATAATAGTCAAATTAAGACTCCTTTACTCAACCAGTCTTCCCCGCGTGAATAGGAAACCATAAGAAGTCAATAATCTCCTTTCAAATGCAAAAGAAAATCAAGGAAGAAATTAAAGTCTGTCAATCTGAAGTCAAGAATAATTAAAGAAAATGGGC
>NW_027890189.1:0-242 GCF_054177405.1 Leptonychotes weddellii | reverse complement strand
CTCTCGCAGCTCTGCAGGCGAGAAGTGTGACATGGGGCTCCCCGGCTAAAATCACTGTATCGCCTGGCTGCCTTTCTCTCTGAGGCTCTAGGGCAGGGTCTGCTTCCTCGTTCATTCGGGTTGTAGGCAGAATTCCTGTGGTTGTAGGACTGCTTCCCTGTTTCCTTTGGGCTTTCGGCCGAGGGCCCTTCCCCCTTGAATGCCTTGGCTCAGGGCCCCCTGCTCAGACTTCGAGCTCCTCT
>NW_027890188.1:0-242 GCF_054177405.1 Leptonychotes weddellii | reverse complement strand
TCTCCCAACACCTGGATTATTTTACATGCCTCCAAGTATACACACACCCTATACCCCACTTAGCCTTCAACTTTTATTTATTTTTATTGTTATGTTAATCACCATACATCACATCATTAGTTTTTGATGTAGTGTTCCACGATTCATTGTTTGCGTATAACACCCAGTGCTCCATTCAGTATATGCCCTCTTTAATGCCTATCACCAGGCTAACCCATCCCCCTACCCCCCTCCCCTCTAGA
>NW_027890187.1:0-242 GCF_054177405.1 Leptonychotes weddellii | reverse complement strand
CATTGTATATATATACCACATCTTCTTTATCCATTCATCTGTTGATGGACATCTTGGCTCTTTCAAGAGTGTCCTCTTCTGTTGTAAAGTATTTATAATAACTGCTCTGAAGCCTTTGTCAGATAATTCCAATCAATTTCATTTCAGTATTGCTATTGAAATGTCTGGTTTGGCGGGGGGAGTTGTTTGGTTTTTTTGTATGCTGAGTAAATTTGGATTGTATTTCTAAACATTTTGGAGAT
>NW_027890186.1:0-242 GCF_054177405.1 Leptonychotes weddellii | reverse complement strand
GGGTGTTTTTTCTTTAACTTGAAATCAATATCCACTCACCAGTGTTTTCTCTGAGTGCCCAGGTCATGGCAGCGTGAGGCCAAGCTGAGCACAGGGCCCTGCACCAGGAGCCTCCCTCAGGGCTCCAGGAGAACTTCCTCAAACCTCTCAACAGCCCTCTGGGGTAGATGCAATCTAATCCCCACTCAGTGGGTAAGAAATCCCAGAGAAGTCACTTAATGTTCCCAAAGTCACAGACTAAT
>NW_027890185.1:0-242 GCF_054177405.1 Leptonychotes weddellii | reverse complement strand
TGACCCTCCTCCCTCTCATGCTCTCTGTCTCTCATTCTCTCTGTCTCAAATAAATAAATAAAATCTTTAAAAAAAAAAAAAAAGAATTCCTCATATCAGTGAGGTCATATGATACATGTCTTTCTCTGTTTGACTTATTTCGCTCAACATAATAAGACGGGTTTGCTTTTTTACCCATTCATCACCCTGTGTCTTTGATTGGAGTGTTAAGTCCATTTACATTCAAAGTAATTATTGCTAAG
>NW_027890184.1:0-242 GCF_054177405.1 Leptonychotes weddellii | reverse complement strand
TTCAATAAATTAGTATTATAAGAAGCATTTATTCAATGAACTCGAAGCTTATTAGAAATATTTTGCCTAGGGGCGCCTGGGTGGCTCAGTCGTTAAGCGTCTGCCTTCGGCTCAGGTCATGATCCCAGCGTCCTGGGATCGAGCCCCGCATTGGGCTCCCTGCTCCGCGGGAAGCCTGCTTCTCCCTCTCCCATTCCCCCTGCTTGTATTCCCTCTTTCGCTGTGTCTCTCTCTGTCAAATA
>NW_027890183.1:0-242 GCF_054177405.1 Leptonychotes weddellii | reverse complement strand
GATTCAGCAAGCCACAACTGTTAAAAACAAGGATATCAGAAAATTTTGGATGGTATCTATGTTTCTGAAAAAGGAACAGTTCAGCAGGCTGATGAATAAGATCTGAGTTGTCCATCCACAGAAACAGCAAGATGCTGGATGATTTTTCATACTTATTTGTGATATTTTAAAGATGCAATAAAAGCTATACTGGTTTGGGCAAAAAAAAAAAAAAACAACTAGGTGTCTTTTAGGGAGGTGGG
>NW_027890182.1:0-242 GCF_054177405.1 Leptonychotes weddellii | reverse complement strand
GTGCAAACCTCTGACATAGCACTCAGCACAGCGCATGTCTTGTCTCTCTCCCACCAGGCTGCGGAGGCTCCAGAGGAAGGCAGTGGAATGAATCCCTTACCCCAGCATCCCCTATACCTGGCACATGTAGATAAACACAACAGTTATTTTCTAGCTAAATTGAATGTCCTGCTGGGGTCAGTCTGATAAACTAACTTCACAGGTGAGAGACAGACTATTTAATTCATATGATTGACACTTGC
>NW_027890181.1:0-242 GCF_054177405.1 Leptonychotes weddellii | reverse complement strand
TGGGAGTGCTGGGGGCTCAGCGGTGGTGGAGAACAGGGCAAGGCTGTCCTCTGACCTTGGAGACAGGCCATAGAGAGAGGTCACTGAGAGCAAAGCCAGGGGAGGCGAGGAGGGAGCCCAGTGAGGTTTCAGACAGCTAGGCAAGGAAGACCTCCCTGGGGGTGATGTGGAGTAGAAAACCAGGGTGATCAGACTAAAGTTCTCATGGGTGGCTCCCAAGACTGGCTTTGAACCGAAATACC
>NW_027890180.1:0-242 GCF_054177405.1 Leptonychotes weddellii | reverse complement strand
TCTGAGATTACCAGTGGGGCTCCTAGTGCAGGCTGAGCTGTGGCTAGTGGGCCTGCCACGGCCATGATGTTAGGAATAATTACACCATGAGTTCAGCTGAGTCCCGGCGGCGGGAACACGACTACGTGACTTCACCTCCATCCCCACCAAGCACACACTTGCACACGCACCCACACATGCACACACATACACACACACATGCGCGTGCATGGGGATAGAGGGAAACTTTCAACGGGCTTGTA
>NW_027890179.1:0-1599 GCF_054177405.1 Leptonychotes weddellii | reverse complement strand
CTTATTTAGCACTTGCTGTATACCAAGCACTGTTTTCATGACTTTCCCAATATTATCTCATCTCATATTCACAGATTACAAGCCTAAACCATATGATAGTGGAATGAAAGAATGAAGATATTTTTCAACATTATATTATGAAGATTTTAAACATATAACAAAGTTGAAAGTGAATACACTTATATTCACCAAGTAATTTCTAATCAGGAACGGTTTACCAGAGCCGTTTATCATGTATGTGTCTATCTATCTCCCCACAGAACCATCACATTTTTGATGCATTTCAAACTAAAGCATCTTCTTAAATATTCAACATATATTAAGTAGAATTCAATATTTGTTTACCATTTTAATGTTTTTGATATAAAATTTACTACAGTGAAATCTGGAAATCTTAGGTATCCATTCACTGACTTCTCCCAAAGGCATGAGTACATCTCTGTAATCCAAATCCTATCAATAAATACTACACTGACTCAGCCCCTGTTCCTTCTTATTCAATCTTATCCTCATTCCCTTGGTGGCAACTGCTGTTCTGACTTTTGACAGCCATAGACTATTTTTGTCTACTTCATAGCTTTGTATAAAAGGAATCTCATGCTATGTACTGTTTATGTAATTTATCTTTTGTTCAGCATGTTTTTGAGGCTAATACATGTTTTGCATATTAATAGATTGCTTTTTATTGATAAGTAATATTTCATCGTATGAATATACTGCAGTCTATTTAATTCATTCTTCTGCCGATGGACACCTAACTCTGTTCCTAGTCTTTGTCTCTAATAAGAAAATCTGCAGTGACCATTCTTTGACACGTTGCTTTGTGAAGACATAGAATTTCACTTGAGTACGTGGAACGGCTATGTCAATGATTGATTTGTGTTTAACTTTCTAACTTCTGAACTGTTTAACAACATAATTGTACCATTTTACATTCTTACCACCCAGATGTTAGAATACTTTTTCCTCCAAATCCTCACCAACTTTTGATATTACCAGGAATTTCAGTTTTAGCTCTGCTGGTGCTATGGAGAGGTATCTCACTGTAGTTTTCACTCTGATTTTGCTGATGAATAATGAGTTCGTTCATTTTTCATGTGCTTAATGTCCATTTGTATGTCTGTTCAAATATCTTGCCTGTTTTTTAATGGGTCATTTTCTTTTATTATTGAGCAGTTCAAGTTCTTTATATGTTAGGTACCAGGCAATTTGAAAATATTTCCTTCTGGTACCTGATTTACCTATTTATTTCCTCAGCAATATCTTTGATGAGCAGAAGTTGTTTTAATTTTAATGTAGTCTAATTTATTAAATATTTAATCTTATGTTTTGTTTTCTGTGATTTGTCAAAGAAACATTTGGTTATCCCTAAGACATGAAGATATTCTTTAGTGTTTTTCTCTAAAACTTATGATTTCAGCTTTTATGTATAAGTTGATGATCCACCTCATTTAAATATTTATGTGTTGTGTGAAGTCAGAGTTGCCAGTTTTAAAATATGAATATTCAGTATTCCAGCACAGCTTTTGGAAAAGACTCTTTTTATCCATTAAATTGCTTTGACTCCTTTATTGAAAATCAAATGATTGTATATACTTC
>NW_027890178.1:0-242 GCF_054177405.1 Leptonychotes weddellii | reverse complement strand
CGCTGCCCCTCCTCCTGCTTGCGCTTGGCACGTGCACTCTTTCTCTCTCTCTCTCTCAAATAAATAGATTAAATCTTTAAAAGTAAAAAGATTGGGGGCACCTGGGTGGCTCAGTTGGTTAGGCGACTGCCTTCGGCTCCGGTCATGATCCCAGGGTCCTGGGATCGAGCCCCGCATCGGGCTCCCTGCTCGGTGGGAAGCCTGCTTCTCTCTTTCCTACTCCCCCTGCTTGTGTTCCCTCT
>NW_027890177.1:0-242 GCF_054177405.1 Leptonychotes weddellii | reverse complement strand
TATTGAGAGCCATCTGAAGTTTCTCCACAGGCCCAGCATCGGGCCAAAGACCATTCCACAGGATAAATATGCTTTTTAAAAAACATTTTAAATTTCCATTTTTTTCCCGAGGCAAGTAGGCCTGTGGTGTTTTAGAAATTAATCAGAAGAATCTTGGAAACTGGAAATTATTTTTTTGTATTAGAAAGTGCATGGTGGGGCGCCTGGGTGGCTCAGTCATTAGGCATCTGCCTTCGGCTCAG
>NW_027890176.1:0-242 GCF_054177405.1 Leptonychotes weddellii | reverse complement strand
GATTCAGATATGTTGTATTTACTTAAAGCTTTTCTTCCAATCGTTTAAAAGGAAAGATTTGGTTTTTCAGTTTAACAGCGCATGTACTTGAGTCACCAAAACACCTTTTGTGCCCATTGCTTTTTTTTTTTTTAAAGATTTATTTATTTATTTGAGAGAGCGAGAATGAGAGAGAGAGAGTACATGAGAGGGGGGAGGGTTAGAGGGAGAAGCAGGCTCCTTGCTGAGCAGGGAGCCCGATG
>NW_027890175.1:0-242 GCF_054177405.1 Leptonychotes weddellii | reverse complement strand
GAATATCAAATTAAGCTATGATAGAAATGGATTATATCTCACTGAATAAAACAAGAATCCATGAGTACTCCATCCCTACAAGCTTTGTTAAGAGCCCTGACTAAAAGATCAGAGCAGAAATCAATGAAATAGAAACTAAAAGAACAGTAGAACAGATCAACGAAACTAGGAGCTGGTTCTTTGAAAGAATTAACAAGATCGATAAACCCCTGGCCAGACTTATCAAAAAGAGAAGAGAAATG
>NW_027890174.1:0-242 GCF_054177405.1 Leptonychotes weddellii | reverse complement strand
TCCACCTTTTTTATTGAATTTTAAAATATGTGTGTATTATACGTGTTATAAAACATAGGTGTTATGTATATTATACAACATACATTTTCTTTCTGGATAGAACTCCTTGTCAGTTATGTTTTGCAAATTTCTTTTCTCAGATTGGAACTTGTCTCTCACATTGTTGTACCATCTTTTGATAATCAGAATTTTTTTTTTTTAAAGATTTTATTTATTTATTTGACAGAGACAGAGATAGCGAG
>NW_027890173.1:0-242 GCF_054177405.1 Leptonychotes weddellii | reverse complement strand
TGGAAGCTGAGCGGAGGCTAGACCATTCTGGAGTGTGTAGGGCGCTGTGCTGGGCACAGCATATTGCACTCTTGTAGAAGACAACTGACCTGTTGACCTTTGATTTTAAGGGTCTTAGGACTCCAGACTGGCCAGGGAGGGGGGAGGAAATTTAATCCCCAAATAGGGGATAGCACCGATGTCCCCACTCCTCTGTCCCTGGCAGGCATTGCTAAGCAATCACAGCATCCTCCTCATCCTGC
>NW_027890172.1:0-242 GCF_054177405.1 Leptonychotes weddellii | reverse complement strand
TCCATATGCATAAGGAAACTTTGGAAGAAGCCAAAGTGTGTGTGTGTGTGTGTGTGTGTATAATCAACTAATAATTTAGTGAATTTAGAGTATGGGGTAACTGGACAGGTTGGATGGGGGAACAGGAGGGAAACTTTCACTCTATACCTTTATGTAGCTTTTGGTTTTTAAACCCTGTCATAACATTACCTAATGAAAAACTAAATTAGACAAGTAAATATTACATGGATTGGCCTTACTGA
>NW_027890171.1:0-242 GCF_054177405.1 Leptonychotes weddellii | reverse complement strand
TTCATGTCTCTCCACCTTACTTAGCTGTGAGCTCCTTACAAACCAGGTCCATGCTTCACTCACCTGGAACTATGCCTCCTTGGTGGCCATCTGTGAATGCTAGCTGAGCCCTTAGTGATCCTCCCCATCCTATGTCACGGGTACTGCCCTTTTCCTCTTGGCTGTCCCCAAGAATGCCATCTTTTTTCTCTGCCATCTACGCCCCTCGTTCCCAGGCTCCTGTACCCTCACACCCCCACTTT
>NW_027890170.1:0-242 GCF_054177405.1 Leptonychotes weddellii | reverse complement strand
GGTTTTGGTGGTTTCTCCATTTCCGATTTTGGGTCCCCCCCCTTTTTTTTTTTCTAGTGAGTCTGGCTAGAGGTTTATTAATTTTGTTGATCTTGTCAGAGAGGCAGCTCTTAGTTTCACTGCTCTGATCGATTGCTTTTTAAATCTCTCTTATTTCTGTGCTAATATTTATCCTGGCTTTGGACTTTTTCCAACTCTTCACTGTAAGGTTAGGCTGTTTGAAATTTTTCTCCTTGATATCT
>NW_027890169.1:0-242 GCF_054177405.1 Leptonychotes weddellii | reverse complement strand
CAAACCCAGGAGGAAAACACAACTCAAAGAACAAAGCAGAGGCAGGTTTCCACGGTACCACGGTGGGGCTCCACACACACACACCAACTCCCAGGCTTTACATACATGTATTCATTTAACTGGGATTGCAAAGTACAATGCTGTAATACACATACATTTATATAGAATCACAGAAAAATATCAAGGAGATGAACTTTTCCCAGCAGTCTGTAGACTCAAACTCATTGACTTTACAGCCACAT
>NW_027890168.1:0-1600 GCF_054177405.1 Leptonychotes weddellii | reverse complement strand
GAGCCCCCATTATCCCCCCAGGCAAGTTCCGCAGCCTCTCCAGGCCTCCAGACTCATTTCCTCGTCTGGAAAACGAGCGTGATAATGAGAGTGTCTACCTCACGGGTTGTTGCAAGGATTAAGTGAATTAAAATATGTGGAAAGTACTTAAAAACGGTGCGGAGCGCCGAGCAGATGCTATCCGTGTGTTTATTATTATTTTATTGCCGTTACGTTTATAATTCTCTCATATGCTCCGTTGAAACCTTTTCGGCTCCGGAGAGGTGTGCAGACTCTCCCACGTTTCCCGGGCCCTCTGTCACTAACGTGTGGGAACCGGTTTGGCATCCGGCTTCAGCAAGCAAGGCCTCCTGCTGGCGGCTGGGCCTCCTGGTCCTCCGGCCTCTCCCTGGGACCCGTGGGGTGCCCCCCAGCTGCCTCTGTCCCTCTGCAGGGGGGCCGGGGGGCGGGCGGGGCAGCGTCTGCATACCGTGGGCACCAGCCCCCCGCCCGTCCTGCCACCTCCCCCACATCGGGGGGCGGGACCCGGCCGAGCCGCCACCAAACCAAGCAGATGTGACGTCCCGTGAGGCTGTTTGCGGTGGCTGTCACCATGTTTCCACGATCCTGTGACAGAAACCCTGCCCCGGTGTTAATTTACATTATAGCCAGTGCACCCCAACGTGTGTTTTTAAAGGGTATAATTTCTATCAACTTCAATTAGAGCTATTTTTATTTTTGTCACCCTGAAGAATTTCCCTGCGGTTAGGCTGCCATTTTTCACTATAATACCCCTGGCAAGAGCTGGGGAAAAAATTAATAGTCTAGCGATCACTTAGCTAATGCACTGTCAGCGCTTGATAAACTGACTGCCCTGGGTGAGACGGCCCGGTTCCTTCCACAGTAATTATGTCTTGTTCACCTGCAGCAGGCAGGGCCCCTTTGGTGGTGGCGCAGGGCGGAGCTGAGCCCCCACGGAGCCCAGGGCACACCCCTCCACCTCACCGCCCCCTCCACATCTGTCTTTGCGGCAATTTAGGCGCCCCAGGGTGGGCGTCTGCCCATCTTCCGGCTGTGTGGCGTTTGGCAGGTGGCTAAACATCTCCGATCCACACTGGAACAGGGAGCACCGCATAAGGGTTACGGCTGATGAACCAGCTGACCGCCCTGGCTCGGGGCAAGAGAGGAGCGGGGGATGCCGGGGGCAGGCGCGTGGGGAGCATCATCAGGCCTGTAAATGGGGGCGTGGGGGCATGGTTCATGGACGGAGGGGTGTTGGCAAGCCGGAGGGGAGAGCAGGGAAGCTGGGCACAGCTCTGAACACAGCAGAAGGGAGCAGGGCTGGGGCTGTGCGGGGCTGCGGGGCTGCGAGCCTGCTGTGGGGACAAAGGGAGCAGCCAAACCTGCGGGAGCCGGCCTCCTTCCGAAGGAAGGAGCCGCGCTTGTGCCCAGCCACCGGGTGCGGCTGCGTTCACACGTGCTGGTAGGGCAGGACCCAGGAGTGGGACCGGGTCGGTGGGGGCCGGGGTCTGGGGTCTGGGGCAGGAGGGGTGGGTGGGGGTGCTCATGGAAGAGTGTCGCAGGGGATGCATGCCCGTGGCACCGCTATCCGAGTCTCGCC
>NW_027890167.1:0-242 GCF_054177405.1 Leptonychotes weddellii | reverse complement strand
TTCCAGAACCTGAGACACTAAGTCCCTGCTGCTGCAAGCCACAAGCTCGTGGCCGTTTGTCATGGCAGCCCTGGGAGACCCATGCGATGTTCTACCTGTAACTCCCCAATCGATGCTTGGAGAAATCAGAGAAAGCGCTGCAGCTACGATCCTTACTCACAGATAAGGCACCTGCAGCTCAGAGAGGTTAAGACACGTGCCCAAGAGCACACAGCTCACTTCCTGTTCTGGCTGGCCCAGGA
>NW_027890166.1:0-242 GCF_054177405.1 Leptonychotes weddellii | reverse complement strand
TTCCCCAGGACCTGGAAACTGCTGATGAAGGTGAGGTCTCAACGAACATTTTCGGGGTGGGTACTTTACTACGACTTTCTGGGTGGCTTTATTGCTTCCCTGAAAACCTCTACCCCAAACCTTCCTGAGTTCACTCTGAGTAATGGGTCTGTGGCCAAACAGCAATTCCTAGAGAGAGAACGCGTTCTCCCCCAACCCCCCCACCCCGGGCCCCGGGCCCCGGGCCCCGGAATGGGCCTGTT
>NW_027890165.1:0-242 GCF_054177405.1 Leptonychotes weddellii | reverse complement strand
TTATGTTCTGTAAATTTTAGACTTGCAGAAAAAGTTGTGACTATATTAGAGAGTTCCCATATACCCCACTCCTGGTGTCTCACATTGCTAACATTAATATGGAAGATTTGTCATGACTTATGAACTGATATTGATACATTATGATGAAGTAAAGCCCATACTTTATTCACATTTCTGTAGTGATTACCTAATGTATAGTGTCAGATTAGTTATCCAAAGTACAAAATAAATATTCCTAAGTC
>NW_027890164.1:0-242 GCF_054177405.1 Leptonychotes weddellii | reverse complement strand
CATGCTACGCCTCCAATCAGCTACAGGACGGGGCTGTGAAATTGCAAGTAAGTATCCCGTAAAGTCCTCGAGCCTCTAACTCAAACCTGTCCCTGGAAGTGGAAGTGACAAGAACCAGAGCCTTTTAGTGAGGCTGCACTGAATTTTGGACACCGGAGCAACAGCAAGCTTATACTGCAAGAAAAAGGAAGAAATCTTGCGACTTGCCAACATGGACGGTGAATTTTGCTGCTGACCACGAT
>NW_027890163.1:0-242 GCF_054177405.1 Leptonychotes weddellii | reverse complement strand
GATGGGGGAATATTCAGGATGTGTGGTCCCTGAATCCCGGATGGCTAATAGGTCTACAGTGCAAGGAGGAGGGTGAGGAAGCTAAGAGCAGAGTCAGGACCTATGCTGAATTTCCAGAGCTCCACGCTGAGCCCTTGAGTGGTGCTCATGCCCTTCCAGCTCTGCTCTTCCGAGCACCTGTTCACCCCGTTCAATCCGCCCCGGAACTCTGACCCCCCACACCGGCTCCTGAAGTATAATTT
>NW_027890162.1:0-242 GCF_054177405.1 Leptonychotes weddellii | reverse complement strand
GAGCCAGCACCGCTCCAAAGTGACTCTTGCCCCGGGGGGAGGAACATATAACCACACACACCAGTCAGACTGCGGCCCCAGCAGTGGGCTGCGGGCAGACATCTGGTTTGACTACAGGCTGCACGCACCAACGAAAGCTTCTCGGAGGAAAACAAAGGGAAAGGGCCTGCACTTCGGTGCTGCCGCAGCTCTGGCAAGTGCCTCGTCTGACTCAGCTCAAACCCAGGGCGGTCCCAGAATGG
>NW_027890161.1:0-242 GCF_054177405.1 Leptonychotes weddellii | reverse complement strand
TCAGAGAGAGAGAGAAGGAACACAAGCATGAGCGGGGGGGAGGGGCAGAAGGAGAAGCAGGCTCCCCATTGAGCAGAGAACCCAACACAGGGCTCCATCGATCCCAGGACCCTGGGATCATGACCTGAGCTGAAGGCAGTCGCTTAACCGACTGAGCCACTGGGCGTCCCTTGATCGCTGTAGTTTTTTTTTTTTTTTTTCCAATTTTTTTTTATTCTTATGTTAATCCCCATACATTACAT
>NW_027890160.1:0-242 GCF_054177405.1 Leptonychotes weddellii | reverse complement strand
TAGCAATTAGATCTAACCACTTGATTAGATTTGGATTCCAGGTTGTCCTATCCAAACCAAGGAGCAGATCTTCTAGTCCAGGGTTGGGAGAGAAGGCTCTCGCCCTCTCCTGCCAGACACGTACACAGAAGCATGGAGCCCCCAGGGCCACTGGCAGCCACCTCCACCCCGAGGAGAAGGTCGGCTATCATGGGGCCACAGGGGAGCCAGCTAAGGACAAGAGAGAACTAGAAAAGCCTGTG
>NW_027890159.1:0-242 GCF_054177405.1 Leptonychotes weddellii | reverse complement strand
GTTGGACAGAGCAGCTCAGATGATTTCTGCTAGGAACCTGGGCCAAAAAGGGATAAACTGAGCTAAAGCCTCTCTCCCTACTCCAAAAATATATACAGAATAAATCCTAACAAGAAAAAAAATATGTTAGAAGGCAAGCTCAAGACAAGAAAGAAAACCTTCACATCCACACAAGAAAGAAATGCAACATGAAAGGGCTAGCGTGTGGCCGAGGGTAGAGGGACCCGCATATAAACGTGGCT
>NW_027890158.1:0-242 GCF_054177405.1 Leptonychotes weddellii | reverse complement strand
TGACTACAGACCCACCAACATTTGGTAGATACACCTTTTAATCTTTGCCAAGTTGCTAGGTGAGAGGAATACCTTGTTTTAATTTCATTTTTGTTTGATGAAACTGAGCATTTATTGACATGCTTCTTTGTCTTTGGGTTTTTCTTATCTATAAATTGCCTCTGCATGTTCCTTGTTCACTTTTCTAATTAGAGTCTTATCATTTCCTTGTTTGATAACCTGGAAAATTTTAGATTTTATCC
>NW_027890157.1:0-1600 GCF_054177405.1 Leptonychotes weddellii | reverse complement strand
GGTGGCTCAGTTGGTTAAGCGACTGCCTTCGGCTCAGGTCATGATCCTGGAGTCCCGGGATCGAGTCCCACATCGGGCTCCCTGCTCGGCAGGGAGCCTGCTTCTCCCTCTGACCCTTCCCCCTCTCATGTGCTCTCTGTCTCTCTCATTCTCTCTGTCTCAAATAAATAAATAAAATCTTTAAAAAAAAAAAAAAAAAGACACATCAGTCAGTGCTCAGAGTCCAAGTCAGTGCATTTAGAAAGCAGAGTGGTTCTCTAGGCTATGTGGAATCCACCCTTGCCTCTGTTCTTGCTCTGATGACAGTACCATAAGAGGCTTCTGATGAGATGTGGAATTCAGCTGAAGTTTCTGTAAAGCCATTGTTTAATCTCAGAAGACTGTGAATCTGACTTTTGCCAGAACATCCACAAAAAGTCCTCCCACATTTCCATGTTTGCCAGTCCTTAACATTTTTTGTGGATGCCAAGGTATCAATGCTGAGGACTCTGCCAATGCTGTCCTGTGCTCTCGATATAGCACAAACATTTTAGTCAAGTGGCTGTTTCAGGGGTTTGTTCTAAGACTTGGGGATGGGACAGTGATGGATAGTCTGGCGCATGCCTCTCACAGAGTGGCCTAAGACCCTTGGATCTTTCAATCTTTCTTTCCTCCTCACTTCCCTGTTTCCTTGAGTTCTTTTCCAGTAAGTTCCTAGGTATTTTATGCAAATAAACCCTTGACAGGTCTCTCATGGGTGTTCTCAGACACAATACCCTTTCTCAGTCACAGAGTGCAGTCAGTTTAGTTTGCCAAGCTTGCAATCAGATGAAAGGACAAATAATGAACACATGATAGTAAATAAATGATGTTCTGTTTTAAAAATCTGGGGGCTTGGGTAGTCGACACAGATGTTCATTTTGTTATTATGTTTTATAATTTACATAAAACATATATACACATATATATGAAAAAATTCAAAAATAAAAATGAAAAAAAGCTAAGTGAAAAAAGATCTAATTCTAGGATCTCTCCCTACCCAAAGAATTAATTTTTGAAATTATGGGTACACAGACTAAGACTGCACACATAAATTTATATAAAGATGGCTTTTACATGGTATAACCTGATAATTCTGTTAAATTCCTCCTGTTCGTTGGATTTCCAACTCTGTTTTATATCTGAGTTCAGAATTACTCTACCTTAAACTCACCTCTCACATGGGCTCTGCTCTGAAGAGGGAATTGAGGGTGAAGTTGCCCCCTTCTCCTTAACTAATGCGTTAACATATATTAAAGCAACAGGTTCTTTAACTGTCATCTTGAATGGTACAGAAACTCTGAACCTAGGAGATGGGAGAAGTGACATGGCCAGTAAGTTTCAGTAGGGGAGACAGGCATAGCAATTAAAATCCTGGCTGACTGGGATGGGGGGCAAGAACAAGAGGGACTGCCTTGTTACTGCCCTGTTCCTCTCTCATTTTCTTTCTGTCTAGATTAATTGCTTTTGTTTCCTGATTATTCCCCTTGACTAAAGTCTTCACTCCCCTCCCATGCATCCTCCATGTTATCTTTCTAAAACACAAAGTTGGGCAGTCATTCTCTTCTTAAAAACCTTTAAT
>NW_027890156.1:0-242 GCF_054177405.1 Leptonychotes weddellii | reverse complement strand
GATGGTATTAACCAGAGGGCTGGTATTAAAGAGAAGGGCAAGGCCTGAGGATCTCACGGGAACCCAGAAACATTATGGTCAGGGAGTTGGAAGTAGACTTTCAGTTTGGATTACTTCCATGAAAATTATTACACATTTGTCTAAGAGGATTCCATGGCATAGTCCTTATTTTCTTTTGTTTATTTGTGTTTTTAAAAACTTTTTCCCTGCATCAAGGTCTTTGTCTGAATAATTTTTTTTTT
>NW_027890155.1:0-242 GCF_054177405.1 Leptonychotes weddellii | reverse complement strand
GGTCATATCCAAGAAATCATTGCCAAATTCAATGTCTTAAAGTTTTGTCATATGTTTTCTTCTAAAAGTTTTATTACTTTAGGTCTTACATTTAGGTCCTTGATCCATTTTGATTTAATTTTTGTATATGGTGTTAGGTAAGGGCCCAACTTCATCCTTTTGCATTGTGGATATCCAGTTTTCACAGAATCATTTGTTGAAGATACTGTCCTTGCCCCATTGAATGATCTTGGCACCGTTGT
>NW_027890154.1:0-242 GCF_054177405.1 Leptonychotes weddellii | reverse complement strand
GCTATGTCTCTCTCTCTGTCAAAAAAATAAATAAAATCTTTAAAAAAAAAAAAAAAAAAGATGACAAACGTATGCAAAATTCCTCACATTAGAGTTTGTGCAACAGCCTAAATTTCCATCAATGGGGGACTGTGTAGATAAAAGGGTGTCCACAAAAGGCCTTAGAAGACTCTAGCTCAAAACACAATGAGGCCATCCATGTATGCTAACAGGGAATAATCTGTAAACTACACTGTTCTATG
>NW_027890153.1:0-242 GCF_054177405.1 Leptonychotes weddellii | reverse complement strand
GAATCATACAGAATGTTGCCTTTTCTGATCTGGCTCTTTTACGTAGCGTAATGGCCTTGAGATCCATCCCAGGTGTCGCATGTATCATTAGTTCATTCCTTTTTATAGCTAAGTACTATTCCACAAACTGGTACATGTTTTTAAGTTTGAAGAAAAACGAGGAATTTTGTGAAATAAAAATATTAACTTTTTTTTTTTTCAAGTAGTCTCCATTCCCAGCACGGAGCCCAATGTGGGGCCTG
>NW_027890152.1:0-242 GCF_054177405.1 Leptonychotes weddellii | reverse complement strand
TAGAACTCATACAGGAATTCAGTAAAGTGGCAGGATATAAAAGCAATGCACAGAAATCAGTTGCATTTCTATACACCAACAACAAGACAGAATAAAGAGAAATTAAGAAGTCGATCCCATTTACAATTGCACCCAAAACCATAAGATACCTAGGAATAAATCTAACCAAAGAGGCAAAGAATCTGTACTCAGAAAACTATAGAATACTCGTGAAAGAAATTGAGGAAGACACAAAGAAATGG
>NW_027890151.1:0-242 GCF_054177405.1 Leptonychotes weddellii | reverse complement strand
GCTCCTGCCTCGCGTGGCTTCCCTGGAGGAGAGGGTGGCCTCATGCCGAATCAGAGGCGCAAGACACCGGCCACCCCTGAGTGCTGAGCGGCCCCGTTTCAGACTCAGGATGCACACGCTGGAGGGCGGCGGGGTGCGGAGCAGCTGGGCCTCGGAGCGGGGAGGGGGCGCCGGCCAGAGCGGGTCCCACGTGGGGTGCACATGTCTCACCCGCACTTGCAGGCAGAGGGCGCCAGGGAATC
>NW_027890150.1:0-242 GCF_054177405.1 Leptonychotes weddellii | reverse complement strand
GGGTGGCTCAGTTGGTTAAGCGACTGCCTTCGGCTCAGGTCATGATCCTGGAGTCCCGGGATCGAGTCCCGCATCGGGCTCCCTGCTCGGCGGGGAGTCTGCTTCTCCCTCTGACCCTCCTCCCTCTCATGCTCTCTGTCTCTCATTCTCTCTGTCTCAAATAAATAAATAAAATCTTTAAAAAAAAAAAAAAAAAAAAGGGCTGGAGAGCTGTAAACCATGGTGTTCCTGCCATCCCGAGT
>NW_027890149.1:0-242 GCF_054177405.1 Leptonychotes weddellii | reverse complement strand
CCCAGTTGGCTGATGGTACTCTTCTGGGGCAAGACCTGCCCAGTGGGGTGCTGCTACAGCTTACAGGTCACCCTCCTCAGAGAAGAATGCCTGACTCTTTCCAGTATTTAGTTTTCTGTTACGTGACTCGAGAACAGAAGCAAAAGGAAAGAAGGTGGCCATCTACCTCCTGCTAGATAGTTTCTGAGTAAATTTCATTCAATCTTCCCTATAATCTTTCCAGGTGTTATTCTTGTATTTTT
>NW_027890148.1:0-242 GCF_054177405.1 Leptonychotes weddellii | reverse complement strand
CTTTATTTCTTTTTGTTGTCTGATTGCTGTGGCTAGGACTTCCAATACTATGTTGAATAGCAGTGGTGATAGTGGACATCCCTGCCGTGTTCCTGACCTTAGGGGGAAAGCTCTCAGTTTTTCCCCATTGAGAATGATATTCGCTGTGGGTTTTTCATAGATGGCTTTTATGATATTGAGGTATGTACCCTCTATGCCTATACTCTGAAGAGTTTTGATCAAGAAAGGATGCTGTACTTTGT
>NW_027890147.1:0-1600 GCF_054177405.1 Leptonychotes weddellii | reverse complement strand
GGCGAGACTCGGATAGCGGTGCCACGGGCATGCATCCCCTGCGACACTCTTCCATGAGCACCCCCACCCACCCCTCCTGCCCCAGACCCCAGACCCCGGCCCCCACCGACCCGGTCCCACTCCTGGGTCCTGCCCTACCAGCACGTGTGAACGCAGCCGCACCCGGTGGCTGGGCACAAGCGCGGCTCCTTCCTTCGGAGGGAGGCCGGCTCCCGCAGGTTTGGCTGCTCCCTTTGTCCCCACAGCAGGCTCGCAGACCCGCAGCCCCGCACAGCCCCAGCCCTGCTCCCTTCTGCTGTGTTCAGAGCTGTGCCCAGCTTCCCTGCTCTCCCCTCCGGCTTGCCAACACCCCTCCGTCCATGAACCATGCCCCCACGCCCCCATTTACAGGCCTGATGATGCTCCCCACGCGCCTGCCCCCGGCATCCCCCGCTCCTCTCTTGCCCCGAGCCAGGGCGGTCAGCTGGTTCATCAGCCGTAACCCTTATGCGGTGCTCCCTGTTCCAGTGTGGATCGGAGATGTTTAGCCACCTGCCAAACGCCACACAGCCGGAAGATGGGCAGACGCCCACCCTGGGGCGCCTAAATTGCCGCAAAGACAGATGTGGAGGGGGCGGTGAGGTGGAGGGGTGTGCCCTGGGCTCCGTGGGGGCTCAGCTCCGCCCTGCGCCACCACCAAAGGGGCCCTGCCTGCTGCAGGTGAACAAGACATAATTACTGTGGAAGGAACCGAGCCGTCTCACCCAGGGCAGTCAGTTTATCAAGCACTGACAGTGCATTAGCTAAGTGATCGCTAGACTATTAATTTTTTCCCCAGCTCTTGCCAGGGGTATTATAGTGAAAAATGGCAGCCTAACCGCAGGGAAATTCTTCAGGGTGACAAAAATAAAAATAGCTCTAATTGAAGTTGATAGAAATTATACCCTTTAAAAACACACGTTGGGGTGCACTGGCTATAATGTAAATTAACACCGGGGCAGGGTTTCTGTCACAGGATCGTGGAAACATGGTGACAGCCACCGCAAACAGCCTCACGGGACGTCACATCTGCTTGGTTTGGTGGTGGCTCGGCCGGGTCCCGCCCCCCGATGTGGGGGAGGTGGCAGGACGGGCCGGGGGCTGGTGCCCACGGTATGCAGACGCTGCCCCGCCCGCCCCCCGGCCCCCCTGCAGAGGGACAGAGGCAGCTGGGGGGCACCCCACGGGTCCCAGGGAGAGGCCGGAGGACCAGGAGGCCCAGCCGCCAGCAGGAGGCCTTGCTTGCTGAAGCCGGATGCCAAACCGGTTCCCACACGTTAGTGACAGAGGGCCCGGGAAACGTGGGAGAGTCTGCACACCTCTCCGGAGCCGAAAAGGTTTCAACGGAGCATATGAGAGAATTATAAATGTAACGGCAATAAAATAATAATAAACACACGGATAGCATCTGCTCGGCGCTCTGCACCGTTTTTAAGTACTTTCCACATATTTTAATTCACTTAATCCTTGCAACAACCCGTGAGGTAGACACTCTCATTATCACGCTCGTTTTCCAGACGAGGAAATGAGTCTGGAGGCCTGGAGAGGCTGCGGAACTTGCCTGGGGGGATAATGGGGGCTC
>NW_027890146.1:0-242 GCF_054177405.1 Leptonychotes weddellii | reverse complement strand
TTTCCCTCCCTTCTCATGCAATATGAATATAGATAAAGATATGATATGTTTGAACAACATTGAGATCAACTGTGCATGTGATCTTATAACCTTTTTTACTTAATATATAGTAAATATTTTCCATGTCACTAAATATTGTCCAACAACATCCATGCTTAATATCTGCAGATTATTTCAACATATGGTTGTACCTTAAGTTCATTACTTAATTAACCTGCTATTGTTGTACATTTGGGTGGTTT
>NW_027890145.1:0-242 GCF_054177405.1 Leptonychotes weddellii | reverse complement strand
GGTGGCTTCAAAACATTCAGCCCTAGTCAGGATTGGTCCTAGTGCTCCGCAGGGTTATTGGGAGGTTATAGCTGGGAAACGATCAAGACCAGTACCTGTTACATAATTTGCAGGGACAAGTCCAAAATGAAGATGTGGGGCCACTTGTTTAAAATGTATTAAGAATTTCAAGGCATGTCTCGGGCAAATGGGGACATGGGGGTGCGGGGTTGGAGGGGAGGTCACTGCGGCTGCCAACCCCT
>NW_027890144.1:0-242 GCF_054177405.1 Leptonychotes weddellii | reverse complement strand
ATTAAAATAACCTGTTGGGTTTGTCTTCTTTATTGTTAATACAGTGAATAAATGTGGCTGACTTTCATATATTGAACCAGCCTTGCATTCCTAGGATAAATCATACTTGGTTGTGATATATTTCTCCTTTTTATGCTTTGCTGGATTTGATTTGATGATATATAATTGGGGATTTTTCAAATATATTGACATGGGATCCTAGCCTGTAGTTTCCTGGAACTGTCTTTATCTTGTTTCAGTAT
>NW_027890143.1:0-242 GCF_054177405.1 Leptonychotes weddellii | reverse complement strand
ATGAAAAAATAAAAAAAAAACTTGCAAATAATGCACTCGAAATTAAGTATACTCAGCACAGGTAGAGCTGGACACTGGCAGGTTTCCCCAGAAAGGCCCAGCCCCTGAAAAGTTTATGCCATGGCAGAGCAGAACAGATAAGAACACATGCTTCCCTTATAGATGGACAGATGAGAGAGAGAGAGAGAGAGAGAGAGAGAGGGGCTGAAGCATCTCCACATCTTCTGTTCATATATCTAGAT
>NW_027890142.1:0-242 GCF_054177405.1 Leptonychotes weddellii | reverse complement strand
TTTCTTATCTTGATGAAGTTCACCAGTGACAACATTTCTTCAGAGAGTTCCGTGCAGGCACAGTATCTATTATGTGCCCCCAGACACCCACCAGGCAGCTACTCCCCGTCCCCCTGAGCTTTCGCAGGATTGCCAACATCAACAGGTTGGCTGACAGGGCCCATCTTTGCTACCAGAGAAGCCAGTGAGACATGCTGTTTTATTTCTTGAACAATCAAATACAAAAAGATGCACACTAGGTA
>NW_027890141.1:0-242 GCF_054177405.1 Leptonychotes weddellii | reverse complement strand
GGGTGTTTTTTCTTTAACTTGAAATCAATATCCACTCACCAGCGTTTTCTCTGAGTGCCCAGGTCATGGCAGCGTGAGGCCAAGCTGAGCACAGGGCCCTGCACCAGGAGCCTCCCTCAGGGCTCCAGGAGAACTTCCTCAAACCTCTCAACAGCCCTCTGGGGTAGATGCAATCTAATCCCCACTCAGTGGGTAAGAATTCCCAGAGAAGTCACTTAATGTTCCCAAAGTCACAGACTAAT
>NW_027890140.1:0-242 GCF_054177405.1 Leptonychotes weddellii | reverse complement strand
TTACCACATTCATGCTGAAGTTGATGTGAATTTCCAATTGGCATAGCATACTGCCATCCCAAACTCCTGAGCTTAAGGGATCCAGTTGTCTCAGGCTCCACTATGGCAAGCAAATGTTCTACAACCAATTTTATCCAGGTTAATCTGATTGTACCAGCTCTCCCGCTAAATACAAAGAAGCAACGAGCCTGATGATGCACCGTTACATTGACTCTTTCTTCTCCCCTTCCTCACTCCACTAG
>NW_027890139.1:0-242 GCF_054177405.1 Leptonychotes weddellii | reverse complement strand
TTAGCTAGCTCTTTGAATTACTTTATTGCTCTTGCTCTTTATTTCATTTTTGTCTTCCACTCTTTTTCTGCCTTTTGTCATTTTTACTGAACATTTTATAAAATTCCATTTTCTCTCCTTTCTTAGTATATCAGTATATTTCTTTTTCTTTCTTTCTTTCTTTCTTTCTTTCTTTCTTTCTTTCTTTCTTTCTTTCTTTCTTTCTTTCTTTCTTTCTTTCTTTCTTTTCTTTTTTTAGTAGT
>NW_027890138.1:0-242 GCF_054177405.1 Leptonychotes weddellii | reverse complement strand
GAAAAAGTACAGTTAATGTCTTTCTGTTATGACTTTGGGTAAATCCTGATGATTAAAGGCAATAAAGTGGATTATATTTTACAAAGGCCAATCCCCTGACTAATTTTTAAACCCTTCATGTTCTACCCACCCCCCCACCTAATCAGCTTTAGGTCCCAAAATTCACAATGGATGAAATCCATTCTTACAAACTTCCCAGTTTTTTTTTTTTTTTTTTTTTTAGTCCTGTTGCTTATTTTGTT
>NW_027890137.1:0-242 GCF_054177405.1 Leptonychotes weddellii | reverse complement strand
GGCTCAGGTCATGATCCTGGAGTCCCGGGATCGAGTCCCGCATCGGGCTCCCTGCTCGGCAGGGAGTCTGCTTCTCCCTCTGACCCTGCCCCTCTCATGCTCTCTCTCTCTCTATCTCATTCTCTCTCTCAAATAAATAAAATCTTTAAAAAAAAAAAAAAGACACCAGGTCTAGATGATTTTTTAAAATTTCTGACAAACTTGCAAAGGATAACTTAGTACAATCTTGTACAAAATCTTAT
>NW_027890136.1:0-1600 GCF_054177405.1 Leptonychotes weddellii | reverse complement strand
CTTTCAGTCATGATTTTATTTATTTGGGTTCTTTCTCTTTTCTCTTTGATAAGTCTGGCCAGGGGTTTATCAATCTTGTTAATTCTTTCAAAGAACCAGCTCCTAGTTTTGTTGATCTGTTCTACTGTTCTTTTGGTTTCTATTTCATTGATTTCTGCTCTGATCTTGATTATTTCTCTTCTCCTGCTGGGCTTAGGCTTCATTTCCTGTTCTTTCTCTAGCTCCTTTAGGTGTAGGGTTAGGTTGTGTACTTGAGACCTTTCTTGTTTCTTGAGAAAGACTTGTATTGCTATATACTTGCCTCTTAGGACTGCCTTTGCTGCAACCCAAAGGTTTTGAACAGTTGTGTTTTCATTTTCATTGGTTTCCATGAATTTTTTTAAATTCTTCTTTAATTTCCTGGTTGACCCACTCATTCTCTAGTAGGATGTTTTTAGCTTCCATGTATTTGAGTTCTTTCCGACTTTCCTCTTGTGATTGAGTTCTAGTTTCAAAGCATTGTGGTCTGAAAATATGCAGGGAATGATCCCAATCTTTTGGTACCAGTTGAGACCTGATTTGTGACCTAGGATGTGATCTATTCTGGAGAATGTTCCATGGGCACTAGAGAAGAATGTGTATTCTGTTGCTTTGGGATAGAATGTTCTGAATATATCTGTGAAGTCCATCTGGTCCAGTGTGTCATTTAAAGCCTTTATTTCCTTGTTGATCTTTTGCTTAGATGATCTGTCCATTTGAGTGAGGGGCGTGTTAAAGTCCCCTACTATTATTGTATTGTTGTCAATGTGTTTCTTTGATTTTCTTATTAATTGACTTACATAATTGGCTGCTCCCATGTTAGGGGCATAGATATTTAAAATTTTTAGATCTTCTTATTGGATACACCCTTTAAGTACGATGTAGTGTCCTTCCTTATCTCTTATTATAGTCTTTGGTTTAAAATCGAATTTGTCTGATATAAGGATTGCGACCCCAGCTTTCTTTTGGTGTCCATTAACATGGTAAATGGTTTTCCATCCCCTCACTTTCAATCTGGAGGTGTCTTTGCATCTAAAATGAGTCTCTTACAGACAGCATATTGTGGGTCTTGTTTTTTTTATCCAGTCTGATACACTGTGTCTTTTGATTGGGGCATTTATCCCATTTACATTCAGGGTAACTATTGAAAGATATGAATTTAGTGCCATTGTATTGCCTGTAAGGTGAATATTGCTGTATATTGTCTCTGTTCCATTCTGGTCTATGTTACTTTTAGGCTCCCTGCTTAGAGGACCCCTTTCAATATTTCTTGTAGGGCTGGTTTGGTGTTCACAAATTCTTTTAGTTTTTGTTTGTCCTGGAAGCTTTTTATCTCTCCTTCTTTTTCAATGACAGCCTAGCTGGATATAGTATTCTTGGCTGCATATTTTTCTCATTTAGTGCTCTGGAGATATCATGCCAGTCCTTTCTGGTCTGCCAGGTCTTTGTGGATAGGTCTGTTGCCAATCTAATGTACAATCTACAATCTACATTGTAGGTTACAGACCTCTTGTCACGAACTCCTTTCAGGATTTTCTCTTTGTCTCTGAGACTTGTAAGTTTTACTATTAGATGTCAGGGT
>NW_027890135.1:0-242 GCF_054177405.1 Leptonychotes weddellii | reverse complement strand
GTTAGCCTGGTGGTGGGTATTGAGGAGGGCACATTCTGCATGGAGCACTGGGTGTTATGCACAAACAATGAATCATGGAACACTTCATCTAAAACTAATGATGTAGTGTATGGGGATTAACATAAGAATAAAAAAAAAAAAGAATATAATTTTCAGGTGACAGCAAATATGCAGGCTTCAGATATGAAGAAATGGTCATTAAGATTACTTCCAACTATCAAATTTTGTGACTATGTTTTGCT
>NW_027890134.1:0-242 GCF_054177405.1 Leptonychotes weddellii | reverse complement strand
TTACTAGGTAGATGAGCCAAGGACACAAACGGGTTAGTGTTCAAAAGGTAAGACAGATAGTAAGTGCAAAAATGAAAAGAAAAAGAAATCCAACCAAACTTCTTAAATTACGATACCATTTTATGTTAATTGATCAGATATAATAAAAGTCAATATTGTATACAAGCAAGAGTGAATAGAAATTGCATTCTTTTTTTTTAATTCTTATGTTAATCCCTATACATTACATCATTAGTTTTAGA
>NW_027890133.1:0-242 GCF_054177405.1 Leptonychotes weddellii | reverse complement strand
TTTATGAATTAATTTTGCAAAAAGCCATCTAGTGTTTCCTTATTTATTTATTTTTTAATTAAAGCATGATTTTCTGCATGTTTGGTATTGAAACTAAAGTGTGGCACACTGAAACAGTAGAATATAATGCATCATGAAAAAGAATGTCCTGATATGGAAGATCCCCAGGATGTATGATCAAGTAAAAAAATGCAACGTACGGAAGAGTGTGGATAGATGAATTTTTTTTTTCCACAAGGACT
>NW_027890132.1:0-242 GCF_054177405.1 Leptonychotes weddellii | reverse complement strand
TGGTACCTAGGAGATTTTAAGTGGTATATGGGAAGATCTTAAGTGAACATGCATTAAATACACCCATGTAGTAAGAGTTACTCTCTTTTAAATTCTTTCACAATTCCTTTGATTTCATTAAGGAGAATGTTTCAGTTTACAAATGCCTTCCTAATACTTGCTAATCTCCCATCCCATCCCTCCTTTTTTTTTTTTTTTTTTAAAGATTTTATTTATTTATTTGACAGAGAGAGACACAGTGA
>NW_027890131.1:0-242 GCF_054177405.1 Leptonychotes weddellii | reverse complement strand
GTATTACTACTCTATGACCTTACAGCAAAATAAATAAATAAATAAATAAATAAATAAATAAATAAATAAATAAAATAAAATTCTACTGCCTAATTTGAGACAAGAAAATTACACAAATAGGGCGCCTGGGTGGCTCAGTCGGTTAAGCGTCTGCCTTCGGCTCAGGTCATGATCCCAGGGTCCTGGGATTGGGTCCCGCATCGGGCTCCCTGCTCTTGCGGGGAGCCTGCTTCTCCCTCTCC
>NW_027890130.1:0-242 GCF_054177405.1 Leptonychotes weddellii | reverse complement strand
TGCTTGTGTGAAGTAACCTTTATCTTACTTAATCAGGGCCCCAGAGCACAAGAGCAGCAATGCTGGCAACTCAGAGATGCCAGAAAGAAGCTATAAAGTGCTTCCTTTAAGTGAAAAAGTGAAAGTTCTTGACTTAATAAGTAAAGAAAAACTATTGTATGCCGGGGTTGCTAAGATCTACAGTGACTGTTATTACTGTTATAATTATTCTAGTTTATTGTAAGTCATTGTTGTTAATCTCT
>NW_027890129.1:0-242 GCF_054177405.1 Leptonychotes weddellii | reverse complement strand
TCCATATTTTGTCTCTCACGAAACACAGAAAGACCAAATAACGAATGAGACCCCGGGTTTCCCAGAGCAGCGGTGTTAAAGGATTGTTTCTTAGGAGCAGGGAGGTCTTCGCAGAGCCCTAACCTGTGTGGAAGAACCAAGTAGAAAAGATGGTGAGTTCGTGTGGACCGTGAGGGCTTTGAGTTTCTGAATGGCGCCCGGGTATCAGTCCAAGAGTATGCTGGCAGGAGGGTCTGTGGTTC
>NW_027890128.1:0-242 GCF_054177405.1 Leptonychotes weddellii | reverse complement strand
TGCAGAAATGGCCGAAATTTAGGGCAGGAAACGTACAAGCCTGGACCATCTTTTCACACCAGAAAATAAGAAGACCCCCAGAGACGATGGGGGGTTATGTGAACAGGCTCCCACGTGTCAAAGATGTGACAAATGGAGCTTTAATAAGGATAGTGATTACGGGCGCCTGGGTGGCTCAGTTGGTTAAGCCACTGCCTTCGGCTCAGGTCATGATCCTGGAGTCCCGGGATCGAGTCCCGCAT
>NW_027890127.1:0-242 GCF_054177405.1 Leptonychotes weddellii | reverse complement strand
TCTTGTCCTGCAAGACATGGTGAGGCGGGTGGTGAGGCCGAGTGGGGGCCGGGGCTGCGGGCCTCTTCAATGTCTGGGGCCCTGGAGGGGCCTGTGGGGTGTCTGCAAGGAAGGGGGAGGAGGACCCCACAGACTCTCTTCCCCGTGAATTGTTTTTGATTTTTTTTTAAAGATTTTATTTATTTATTTGACAGAGAGAGAGAGAGCACAAGCAGGGGGAGTGGCAGGCAGAGGGAGAGGGA
>NW_027890126.1:0-242 GCF_054177405.1 Leptonychotes weddellii | reverse complement strand
TGGAGAGAAAGCAGTTGGTTGAGTCTTCTGGGGTGGACAGTAGTATAGATTGCTGAGTGAGCCTGGGAGCAACAGAGCCTGGCTTTGTTGAGGTTGTTCTCATGTGGAGGGCAGTTACTTCCTCTCCTTGTCCATCTTTCCAGAATGCCAAGTAGAGGCAAGGGCGACTGCACGCCTCGCCAGACGCATATTACAGTAACAACAACCATCACCATATTGAGGAACTTAGAGAAGTCTCATTT
>NW_027890125.1:0-1600 GCF_054177405.1 Leptonychotes weddellii | reverse complement strand
CATCAGAAAGGATGAATACCCAACTTTTACATCAACATGGATGGGACTGGAGGCGATTATGCTAAGTGAAATAAGTCAAGCAGAGAAAGTCAATTATCATATGGTTTCACTTATTTGTGGGACATAAGGAATAGCATGGAGGACATTAGGAGAAGGAAGGGAAAAATGAAGGGGGGGGACATCGGAGGGAAAGATGAACCATGAGAGACTATGGACTCTGAGAAACAAACTGAGGGTTCTAGAGGGGAGGGCGGAGGGGGGATGGGTTAGCCTGGTGGTGGGTATTAAAGAGGGCACGTACTGCATGGAGCACTGGGTGTTATACACGAACAATGAATCATGGAACACTACATCAAAAACTAATGACGTATTGTATGGTGACTAACATAACATAATATAAAATTAAATTAAATTTTAAAAAAAAGCAACTGTAGAAAGGACAAGTATTGGGGGCGCCTGGCTGGCTCAGTCAGAAGAGTGAGTGACTCTTGATCTCAGGGTTGTGAGTTCAAGCCCCAAGTTGAGTGTAGAGATTGCTTAAAAAATAAACTTTAGGGCGCCTGGGTGGCTCAGTCATTAAGCGTCTGCCTTCGGCTCAGGTCATGATCCCAGGGTCCTGGGATCGAGTCCCACATCGGGCTCCCTGCTCTGCGGGAAGCCTGCTTCTCCCTCTCCCACTCCCCCTGCTTGTGTTCCTGTTCTCGCTGTCTCTCTCTGTCATATAAATAAATAAAATCTTTTTTAAAAAAATAAACTTTAAAAAAAGGACAAATAGTGCATTATTCCACTTATATAAGGTAGGTAGACTAGGCAAATTTATAGAAAAAGAAAGTAGAATAGTGGTTACCAGGGGTTGGGAGGAGAGGGAAATAGGGAGTTTTTGCCTCACGGAGGCAGAGTTTCCATTTGGGATGATGCAAAAGTTCTGGAAATGGATGATGGTGATGGTTGCAGAGCAATGCAAAGTTGGCCCACTGAACCACAGCGATGCCTCACCCCTTCCCAGAACACCCCACAACCTTCAGCTAATGCCACTGCACTGCACACTTAAAAATGATTCAAATGGTAAACTGTAGGTGTATTTTACAGTTAAAAACAAATACCGAAAAATGAAACAGAAAGCAATTGTAGAGGGAGGAGGGAAGCTCACTCTACAACTTAACAAACTAATTGGAGGAAAATGTAAAATTATTGAAGAGATTAGCCATATTAAGAAATTCAGGGGCGCCTGGGTGGCTCAGTCGTCAAGCGTCTGCCTTCGCCTCAGGTCATGATCCCAGGGTCCTGGGATCGAGCCCCGCATCGGGCTCCCTGCTCAGCAGGAAGCCTGCTTCTCCCTCTCCCACTCCCCCTGCTTGTGTTCCCTCTCTCACTGTGTCTCTCTCTGTCAAATAAATAAAATCTTTAAAAAAAAAAAAAAAAAGAGGGCGCCTGAGTGGCTCAGTTGGTTAAGCGACTGCCTTCGGCTCAGGTCATGATCCTGGAGTCCCTGGATCGAGTCCCGCATCGGGCTCCCTGCTCAGCAGGGAGTCTGCTTCGTCCTCTGACCCTATCCCCTCTCATGTGTTCTCTCTCTCTCATTCTCTCTCTCAAATAAATT
>NW_027890124.1:0-242 GCF_054177405.1 Leptonychotes weddellii | reverse complement strand
CGATTTCCCCCCCTTCATTCTTCCCCTCCTGCTATCTTCTTCTTTTTTTTTTTTAACATATAATGTATTATTTGTTTCAGAGGTACAGGTCTGTGATTCAACAGTCTTACACAATTCACAGTGCTCACCACAATAGCACTTATGAAGCATCTTCTCTTGCGAAGCTTTTTTAGCTTATAGCATACTAAATAGATTTTGGTAAGCACTATAAATGAAGTAAAGACACAGAGATGGAAAGTTTT
>NW_027890123.1:0-242 GCF_054177405.1 Leptonychotes weddellii | reverse complement strand
GCATATCCATGGGACAGCTTCCCCTTTTCCACTGAACTTGGAATTATCAAGATGTAGCTATCTTGCCAGCATGAAGGACAAGCCTGTCAGAGAATGGAATTGGCACAGAGGAAGGCAGAAAGAGAAGAGAGAGACTAAGTTCTTTCTTGTTTAAGAGGAATGTAAAGATAAATATATCCCCAGACTTTATTTACATGAATCAAATAATTCCTTTCTCCTTAAAATTTCGAGTTTGCTTTTCT
>NW_027890122.1:0-242 GCF_054177405.1 Leptonychotes weddellii | reverse complement strand
GGTATTTCGGTTCAAAGCCAGTCTTGGGAGCCACCCATGAGAACTTTAGTCTGATCACCCTGGTTTTCTACTCCACATCACCCCCAGGGAGGTCTTCCTTGCCTAGCTGTCTGAAACCTCACTGGGCTCCCTCCTCGCCTCCCCTGGCTTTGCTCTCAGTGACCTCTCTCTATGGCCTGTCTCCAAGGTCAGAGGACAGTCTCCAAGGTCAGAGGACAGCCTTGCCCTGTTCTCCACCACCG
>NW_027890121.1:0-242 GCF_054177405.1 Leptonychotes weddellii | reverse complement strand
GTATTACTACTCTATGACCTTACAGCAAAATAAATAAATAAATAAATAAATAAATAAATAAATAAATAAATAAAATAAAATTCTACTGCCTAATTTGAGACAAGAAAATTACACAAATAGGGCGCCTGGGTGGCTCAGTCGGTTAAGCGTCTGCCTTCGGCTCAGGTCATGATCCCAGGGTCCTGGGATTGGGTCCCGCGTCGGGCTCCCTGCTCTGCGGGGAGCCTGCTTCTCCCTCTCCC
>NW_027890120.1:0-242 GCF_054177405.1 Leptonychotes weddellii | reverse complement strand
CTCTCATTCTCTCTCTCAAATAAATAAAATCTTAAAAAAAAAAAAAGAAAAGAAAAGAAAACACACCAATCCAAAATCTTTGGGATGCAGCAAAAGCTGTTCTAAGAGAAAACTTTCCTTAAAGATTTTATTTATTTATTTGAGAGAGTGAGTGAGAGAGAGACAGAGAGAGAAGGAGCAAGGGGAGGGGCAGAAGGAGAGGGAGAAGCAGACTCCCCGCTGAGCAGGGAGCCAGACTTGTG
>NW_027890119.1:0-242 GCF_054177405.1 Leptonychotes weddellii | reverse complement strand
CCCACTCTACACCCTTCCTTTCCCCCAGTCGACTGGCTGATCCGGACTAGATCCTTTACAAAAAAAGTAAGTTAAGGGTTTCTTCCCCCTTGCTATGGTTTTTTGCTTTTTATTTCACTGGGGTCTTGTAAAGGCAGGCCCAAGATTGTGCCAGGCATTCGGGGAGATGTAAAGAATTTAGTAATACATTGAACAAATACTTATTGGGCTTTACTATGTGCCAGACACTTGTCCAGGCAGTG
>NW_027890118.1:0-242 GCF_054177405.1 Leptonychotes weddellii | reverse complement strand
TGCTGTACGAGTCACGTGGTGAGTCCATCTCCAACTCTGAGACTAATGAACGGCAGACAGAGAATGTCCACCAGTAAGAGGCCGCGGGGCAGAGCGACTGGGGCGGATGGTGACCGTAGGACCTCGGGCTGACGGTGTCCATTCCCTGAGCCTCAGCCTCTCTGCAGTAAAGCGGGAAGGACAGGAAACCCCAGCTCAGGGCTGCGTGGATGTCATGAGCACATGAAAAGCCACGTGCAGGG
>NW_027890117.1:0-242 GCF_054177405.1 Leptonychotes weddellii | reverse complement strand
TGCCAAAATAGTACAAAGGAGCCTTGGACACAGTTCACGCCAATACTCCTGATATTAAGATCTTACCATGTTGGCTCTTTCTTTCTCTATTGTTTTCTGGAGTGTTTGAAAGTTGCAGAAATGCTGCACCTTTACCCATAAACATATCACTGTGTATTTCCTAAAAATAAGAACATTTTCTTTCATAGCCACAGTATAATGATCAAAATCAGGAAATGAACAATGTTGATGATGATGTTATG
>NW_027890116.1:0-242 GCF_054177405.1 Leptonychotes weddellii | reverse complement strand
ATAAGAACATCTCTCTTTGCCTTTGTGTGAGGTCCTTTCCTACACTCATTTCATGAGGAGGACCAGCCTCACTCTGGTCCAGGGACAGGTATGTGACTCAGTCCCAGCCCCAGTTAGTGTATGGATTCCACTGGCTTCTGTGTTTGGCTCAGGGATATCATGTAATTCAAGTGGGTTTGGCAAGATTGAGTTCTAATTGGAACAACTGGGAAAGAGAATCTCCATTTTTTTTTTTTTTTTTT
>NW_027890115.1:0-242 GCF_054177405.1 Leptonychotes weddellii | reverse complement strand
TTGTCCAGGTCAGCTTGTTTCTGAGGTAGCTAATGAGGAAGCGACCCACTGGGCACCGCCATCAACCTCAGTAATAAAATTGGGGCCCATCCATGCCCATTCAAAGCTGCCACAGCATGGTCAAGGAGAGTTTCCTTTGTAGGCGCTAAGGGGGGTGGCGGGCAGGGTGAGAGGAACTGGGGATGGAAGTGCGCTGTGCTGAGAGCCTGTGGCTCCTGACTAGCTGAGCAGCAGACGGAGGT
>NW_027890114.1:0-1600 GCF_054177405.1 Leptonychotes weddellii | reverse complement strand
ACCAACAACAAGACAGAAGAAAGAGAAATTAAGTTGCACTCAAAACCATAAGATACCCAGGAATAAGTCTAACCAAAGAGGCAAAGAATCTGTCCTTAGAAAACTATAAAACCCTCATGAAAGAAATTGAGGAAGACACAAAGAAATGGAAAAATGTTCCATGCTCATGGATTGGAAGAACAAATATTGTGAAGATGTCAATGCTACCTGGAGCAATCTACACATTCAATGCAATCCCCATCAAAATACCATCCACTTTTTTCCAAGAAATGGAACAAATAATCCTAAAATTTGTATGGAACCAGAAAAGACCCCGCATAGCCAGAGGAATGTTGAAAAAGAAAAGCAAAGCTGGTGGCATCACAATTCCAGACTTCTAGCTCTATTACAAAGCTATAATCATCAAGACAGTATGATACTGGCTCAAAAACAGACACATAGATCAGTGGAACAGAATAGAGAGCCCAGGAATGGACACTCAACTCTATGGTCAACTAATCTTTGACAGAGCAGGAAAGAATATCCAATATTTCCATTTGCCTGTCCAAAGACAGTCTCTTCAACAAATGGTGTTGGGAAAATTGGACAGCCACATACACAAAAATGAAACTGGACCATTTCCTTACACCACACACAAAAATAGACTCAAAATGGATGAAAGACCTCAATGTGAGACAGCAGTCCATCAAAATCCTAAAGGAGAACACAGGCAGCAAGCTCTTTGACCTCAGCTGCAGCAACTTCTTCCTAGAAACATTGCCAAAGGCAAGGGAAGCAAGGCAGAAATGAATTACTGGGACTTCATGAAGATAAAAAGCTTTTGCACAGCAAAGGTTAACAATCAACAAAACCAAAAGACAACCGACAGAATGGGAGAAGATATTTGCAAATGACATATCAGATAAAGGGCTAGTATCCAAAATCTATAAAGAACTTATCAAACTCAACACCCAAAGGACAAATGATCCAATCAAGAAATGGGCAGAGGACATGAGCAGACATTTTTCCAAAGAAGCAATCCAGATGGCCAACAGACACATGAAAAAGTGCTCAACATCGCTCGGCTTCAGGGAAATCCAAATCAAAACCTCAATGAGATATCACCTCACACCAGTCAAAATGGCTAAAATTAGCAAGTCAGGATATGACAGATGTTGGCAGGGATGTGGAGAAAGGTGAACCCTCCTACACTGTTGGTGGGAATGCAAGCTGGTGCAGCCACTCTGGAAAACAGTATGGAGGTTCCTCAAAAAGTTGAAAATAGAGCTACCATACGACCCAGTAATTGCACTCCTGGGTTTTTACCCCAAAGATACAAATGTAGGGATCTGAATGGATACCTGCACCCCAATGTTTATAGCAGCAATATCCACAATAGCCAAACTGTGGAAAGAGCCAAGATGTCCATTGACAGATGAATGGATAAAGAAGAAGTGGTATATATATACAATGGAATATTATGGAGCCATCAAAAAACCAAAATCTTGCCATTTGCCATGATGTGGATGGAACTAGAGGGCATTATGCTAAGGGAAATAAGTCAATCAGAGAAAGACTTGTATCATAGGATTCACTGATATGAGGATTTCTTTTTTTTTTT
>NW_027890113.1:0-13006 GCF_054177405.1 Leptonychotes weddellii | reverse complement strand
CCCCTCCCCTCTAGAACCCTCAGTTTGTTTTTCAGAGTCCATCTTCTCTCATGGTTCGTCCACCCCTCCGATTTCCCCCGCTTCATTCCTCCCCTCCCGCTACCTTCTTCTTCTTTTTTTTTCTTAACATATCTACATTAGCAGATTTCTAAATCCTATCTCTGGAAAGAATGGGTGCACCCCGCTTCCTCTTTTCCCTCATGCCACCGGGCGGAGAGAAGTTGTGACTGAGGGAGTCGGAGCAGCGATTCTGGTCCACGCGGTCAAGGCTGGGATTGAAGACGGCTGAGCAACAAGATGGAAGGATCTGGATCGCTGACAACTGTGGAGCCACCATCCCTGCCTGGGACTGTCAACCTGGTCTTTTCTCTCTATTAGGCCATGTTATTTTGAGTTTCTCTGCCATAGAATTAGAACAAAAATTTTACTGACAGCCTAAGAGACCAGAACATCGATAGCCTCCACTTTCCCCTCATCCTGGTGGTCTCCAAGGCCCATGAGTATTGGGCATCTTTCTCTCTCTCCTTCCTCTTCTTCCCAACCCTGTTCCCACCACTCTATTCCAGGTGGTCCCCCTCTTGGCCCTGAATCATCCAGGGGTCTCCTGGTAGTTCTCTGTCTCACTCTCCCCCTGCCTCCAGTCCAGAGCAGTGCTGCTGAAACGCACACCCTAACTGGACACTCTACTCTCTAGCCCTTCAACGGCTCCTTGTTCCTTCCAAGTGAAACCCACTCCCGCACGGCTTGGCTCCCAGCCTGCGCCACCAGCACCACCTATTGTCACGTACTTTAGGCACCTTGTGCTCCCAACACAGACAATTGTCTGCCCTTTCCCAAGCACCCTGCAACCTCAGATCCCTTCTACCCCTGCCTTCAACAGCCTGGTGCATTCATCCTTCAAAGCTCTCCTCCTTGGCCAGCCCCTCCGACACTTCTTCCTGCGTGTTCCACGTCACCTCGTCCATTACCACATATAACCCGAGTCACTGACATCGTCCACCTCCTGTGCAAGGCTATCAGTGACACAGTGCTAGAACGGCTTCCCTAGATCCCTAGGTCCCACCAAGCTCCCAGGAAAGGGGGCTGTGCTCAAGAAAGCCCCACTGAATAGAAATACACGGCCAGAAAGAGAAACAGTACTCAGCCTTGTGTACACCTCTCTCCGGGCCTATCCTGCCCCCTCGTGCTCTATCACCCCAGAAAAGAATTCAGTCTCTCCCTCCTCCTCTCTTTCCTTCCTTCCCTCCTCGTTTCCTCTTCCTGCAAGCGTAACCCCAGTGCCAGTATGATGCTGGGTTAGAAAAAGAGCTGTTCGGTTAGTATTTGCAGAATGCAGGAACACATGCATGTAGCAAGTGGGTGTTATGTTATGTCATGTTATCCTATGTGACGTTTGCTGGTCTCCGAGCTGGGCACTGGGAACGGAGGCAGAGAAGGCTCCGGCCTGCCCTCAAAGCCTTCCCAGCCTGGCGGGTTGGAGGAAGATGGAGACATCGCCTCCCCAGCACCTCATGGGTGGGTCTAAGTGATGTAACAGGACCCGAGGAACTGGTCTTCCCCGCTCCCGTGGGCAGGCTGGAAAAGGTGAGAGGTGGAGTGATCCGAGCCTTCTGGCAACGTGATGAAGTCATTTGCAGAAAGACAGTTTTGTTCTGACTTGAGTGTTTTTCCACATGACCTCATCCCCCGGCAGGCCCTGCTCAGGTCTTATTTTTTGATGGGCGCCAGCCCCAGCTGCCTACAGAGAATGGCCCCTGAACCCTTCCCTGGCCGCTGTGCCAGGACAAGCAAGGTCTGTTCGCTGCCCCGGGGCCAAACACCTGGTTGTGCCACCCACCACCCTGTGACTGCAGGCTGTGCCCGTCATGGCAGGAAGATGGCTCACGGGGACCGTGGTCCAGGCGGGGCGCCCGGCGGGGCCGACCCACAGACGCTGTGGCCCAGGGCTTCCCTCCAGCATGCCCAGAGCTCACTCTGAGATACCTCCGCCCCCCTCTGCCCTCAGTTTCTTCACCCGCAAATGGAGGTGAGCATCAATCTTGGTTCTCAAGGTCACTGAGAGAATTCCATGACATAAGGACCCCGTGGCAGGCCCTTGTCACTCAAGCCTTGACTGAGGACCCCCTTGGGGGGGCCTCCCAGGGTGTCTGCAGACAGATGAGGAAAAGAAATAGTCACAAATCAAGGTGGTGAAGGCAGCGTGAAAGGGGTCTGAACGACGTGCTGTGGGCACCCAGTTGGGTGGGCACTCAGGCCTGTGGTCAGGGCAGGGTGAGGGAGGTTAAGGAAAACTCAGAAAGGGGGTTCTCCAGTCGGGTCTTAAAAAAGGAGAAGCAGTTTTCAAAACGAAACCAGAGGAAAGGGCGTTCGCGGCAGGGGGATGAAAGAGGCTGGCTCAGGCGTCCCTTGGAAGACATCTAGGACTGTGCTCACTTCGGCAGCACATACACTAAAATTGGAACGATACAGAGAAGATTGGCATGGCCCCTGCGCAAGGATGACACGGAAGACATCTAGGACTAGCGGGCGAGTCCCAGAGGATGGTGCTACTAGCGGGAGGCCACCACCCAGGCCGGGGTCATACAGAGGCCCAGCTGTGCCTGCAGAGACCCAGGCTTGACCCACATTTCTCAGCCTTTCTCCGGGTCCTGCCTCTTGGCCCTTCGTCTGTTACCACTGTTGCAGCACAAAGCACCTCGTCTGCCCACAAACACCTGCAAGGCCGGAGGAAGGGGAAGGTGGGACTCGAGAGAAGTCTCTCCCGCCTTCTGTCCCGAAGCTCTCCCGCAAATAGTCCAGTCTCCGTCCGCTTGGGCGGCTATAACTAAGCTCCCGTGACTGCTGGGCCTATTTCTCCCAGCTCTGGAGGCTGGAAGCCTGAGAATGGAGTGTCCTGGTGAGGGCCAGTTGTAGGCTGTCAATTCTTGCATTCTGCCATGGCATACAGAGGGAGGGAGAGCTCCCCTGGGGTCTCTTCTGTAAGGGACACTGACTCCATTCCCGAGGGCTCTGCCTCCCAAAGACCCCACCTCCTAACACCGTCCCCCTGGGGGTTAGGATTCAGCGTATGAATTTGAGGGGGGGCACACATTCGGTCCGTAACAATCCCCTGTTCTCACTGACTTTGTCGTGGGCCAGTCACCCTGGTTATGAGGGAGACGGGAGAAGTGTCTAGCGAAGGGGATTAGGATTCCTAGGATCGGGCGCCTGGGTGGCTCAGTTGGTTAAGCGACTGCCTTCGGCTCAGGTCATGATCCTGGAGTCCCAGGATCAAGTCCCGCATCGGGCTCCCTGCTCGGCAGGGAGTCTGCTTCTCCCTCTGACCCTCCCCCCTCTCGTGTGCTCTCTCTCTCTCTCTCTCAAATAAATAAATAAAATCTTTAAAAAAAAAAAAAAAAAGGATTCCTAGGATCCGTTTACACTGTGGAGGAGGTTTGAAACAGAGTCTCTGCCCACCAACAACACCATCAGGGCTCTAATCGGAAAGACAGGCAGTGGAAGGGGGAAGAACGGCCACTGGGTGGGCAGTGAGCGGGGCTGTCACACATGTCTAGGCTAAGTGATAAGCCTGAGGCTCCAGTGGGGCCCGATATCGTGAAGAATAGGGTTGGGGACTAACTCAGACAAGAATGTGAACAGAAAGCTTCTGGGGGCTTTAAATGGAGGGCAACCCATCTAAGAGCTCTGGACCTAGGGCTAGGGTATGTTTTAGAACTAGCACTTTGCTGGCCGTGAGCACTACCCGGGGTGGGGGTGGGGGGCAGAGACAGGCCAAGGGTGGTTGTATTATTGTCACTCTCCATCTAAGCAAGGCTGTGGGTCCTGGGCGGGGGGGGAGGGGAGGGCTGTGTCTTATTCATTCTAATGTCCCCAGTACCTTCCATATGCTGTTCCTACCTAAAAGGATTGCTGAGGGAACGAGCGAATGAGTGGATGAATGAATGAAATTCACAACCCCTCCTGGCCTCAGTCTCCTGCTCTGTATCATGGGATCAGTAAAAACAGTTCTTGCCTTGAAGGACTGCTGTGAGAAGCAAAGGAGCTGACGGCTGGCGTGGTGCTTCATAGACAAGAGGGCGGCAGGCGGATAGGAGGAGGTGAGGGTCATTTCGGATCCCCCGCGGTGCCAAGCCCGGCCCCCGCCTGCTAGCACCACTCACGGCTGACCACCTGAACCACCTGCAGGTGCCCATGTAGCCGTCCGAGATTCTCAGAAGAGGAGGCAAGCAAACACTTGGAGTGGCCCAGTGGGTCCTGCCAAAGACAGCGATGGGAGAGTGATGAGGATAAACGGCTGTCTGTCTCTGGTAACGCAATTAGGAGCTAAAATATTAAACACTTTACGACAGGACATATATCTCCGGCATACCGAGCTGCCTCTCGCAAGGCAGGCATTGTCTGGGTGGGAGGCAGGCAGACCCAGATCTCAGACCCCACAGGCTCTGCTGGGGGCAACAGACTCACATGCCATTGTCACTGGGCAGCTCCTCTGACTTCACGGCTCTCGTCATCATCACTGGGGCCACCAGTTACTGACTTACTACTATGTGCCAGGAGCGCTGTCGGGGACCTGCACATGCGCGGAGCCACTTGATTTTCAGGGCAAAACCCTGGGGTGGGGGACACATGGGACAGCTGGAGCTCAGAGATGTTAGGGAACTTGCCATGGTCAGCCACCTCCCAGGAGGTGAAGCCACTGGCTACCATCCTTGCAGGAAGCCAGGACAGAAGAAGGAGATGGAGCGGCTTGTGGTGGGTAGAGAGTAGGAAATCTGGCTTGTCCTAGGACGTCCCACAGAGCTGGCGCCCTGCTGCGCCCCTTGTGTCCCAGTCACTGGGACACATGGTGGTGAGGCTGATTTGGATGCGACGCACCCAGATTTCCAGTCTGCTTGCGTCTCAGGGAAAGGTCTGCCTTGCCACCTCTTTACTTTGATGGCGAGTGACTGATGACTCTAATGGGCTCTGAGGTGACACAGATCTGTGATAAGAACAGTGGAATTTCAAGCATCAGCAAAGAGTTAGGATACGTCACAGCACTTCTGAAAGCATACTTCTTAGGCAACCAAGCCCTGCTGGACATATGTTTACAGAGCCTGTCTGTGTCTAAATCTGGGTTGCTGCCAACTCTCATGGGGGGCTTAAGAAGGAGGACCATGCAGCCCTTACTCGAGGTAAGAGGACATTTGCCAAAGCCCATTTGCATTCATCATCTTATTTTCTACCCACAAGAACCTGGTGAGAGAAATGCCATTTCAGGGCGCCTGGGTGGCTCAGATGGTTAAGCGTCTGCCTTCGGCTCGGGTCATGATCCCGGGGTCCTGGGATCGAGCCCCACATCGGGCTCCTGGCTTGGCGGGGAGCCTGCTTCTCCCTCTCCCTCTGCCTCTCTCCCTGCTCATGCTCTCTCTCTCTCTCTATCTCTGTGTCTCAAGTGAATAAATAAAATCTTTAAAAAAATAAATAAATAAATGCCATTTCAACCCATTTTGTAGATATGGGAACTGAGGCTGAAAGCTTTTCAAATGGAGTGTATGGCCCAGGAGACAGGGCCCGTGTTTGCTGAGCACGTGTTATGTGTTCAGCCCTGGCTATCACAGACACAGTGTCCATCCTCATGGAGCTTCTGGTCTAGCCTTGGGGAGGGCTTGAAGAGTAGCCATGTAGAACAAGGAACAGCTGCAAACTGACACAAGGATCTGGAGGAGAACCAGCTGTTCTAAGAGGAAACAGGACAAGGCCGACGCAGGTGGAGGGGGGACACCTCTCTGAGAAAGCGACATTTATGCTGGGATTGAGGCAGAGTCAGAGGAAGAGCTCCAGGCAGAGGGGCCAGTGTGTGCAAAGGCCCTGGGGTATGAAGGACCTGGCATGGTCCTGGAGCTGAGGAGCATCCAATGTGTCTGTGGGGAGGTGAACAAGACCCAGACCTTTACAAGGCCCCCCCATGATGAGCCACATTCCTGGTCCGGAGCTGGACTCCAAGTCAGGGTGCTGACTTCAGTCCAGAGACCTCTCCGTACCTCCCTCGGGCGTGGTCAGCCCCAGCTTTGGGCAGCGCCCCACTCTGCTACAAGGAAACCCCTCAGCTCTGCCTGACCTCCTCATCTGTCGGGATCCCCCCACTGTGCAGACAGCCCCACCCGTGTGGCCTTGTGCTCCCTGCCTGGTGTGGACCCTTCACCTCTCCTGGACCACCCCCTTCCTTGAGCCGACAGGCAGCATTCCTCAGAGCCGGGGAGTGGGGGCCGTGAGGGGTAAGCTGAGGGAGGGCTGTGCAGGCTTTCAGGAGCATTACATCTGGAGAGGGAGACCGGAATGTTTGTGTCTGAAATTTAGCTAATATCCTAGGAATTTCTCCTGGCGGTTCAGAGGGTTCCTAGGGGGACTGCAAAGCTGGGATGTCTGGGTTCTGGAGGCGGGCTGGCCTCACTCAAAGCCTCTTTGTCTCCATGGCTCTGCCTGTGTCGATCTGGCTATGCATCTGGGTGTCTTTGTGTGTGTGTCTGAGTGTCTCCCTGGGTGTGTATCTTTTTCTGTTGAGAGCACATTTGTGTCTGTCTGTGTGCATGCCAGTGTGTGTCTGTGGGCGGATACATGCCTCTGTGAGTCTGGGAGCGTGGGCCTGTATATGCCTGTTGTCTGTGTGTGTGTGTGTGTGTGTACCTGAGTGTCTTTCTCGGTCTAACTCATGGTGTGACTGGAGTCTGTGTGTCTCTCTGTTTCTTGGTATGTGAGTGGGTCAGTCTCTGGCATCTGAGTGTCACCTAGAGCTTGCCGACGAACACATCCATCTCTCCCCTTTGCCTTTGCAGAGAGGTGTGATTCTTTCTGGGACACGGGATTCGGTCCTTGTCCCTCTCCGTCCACCGCAGGGCTAGGGCTGGGCCTCGCGTTCCCTGTTGGTAGGGAGTAGCCTCCCGAGAAAAGAGGAAGAAGGGTGCGAGAGAGAGAGCTGGGAGACGGACTCCTCTGTGTGTGTGTGTGTGTGTGTGTGTGTGTGTGCGGCCATGTATTCCTCTGTCCAGCCAGGGAAGGGTCCTTGCAGGCCCAGCCCTGCCTTCAGCCCCCACCACAGAGAAATGACTCCTTCAAGCTGCCCAGGGGTTCTATGGCCCTGAAACCTGAGTCATGGCTCACACTCCCATCCTCTCCCTTCCACCCATTTGGTCACAGAGCATTTCGGAATACATCTTCCAGCTGAGTCCCCATCTCCTCCCTCCTCCCACCATGCCCTCGCCTCCCCCAGCTCACACAGACATACACACAAAGACACCCAGATGCTTTGTCCTGCCCCCACCCTCCAGTCCTATGTGGCCACATCCATGGGCATGTCACACTTCCTGGAGCATCTCATGGCTTCCCGACTCAAAGGACCCCTCCTTACAGGCCTCACGGAGCCAAACCTACCACTTCTGCCAGCACGTGTCCCTGGACTCCCCGGCCTGGGGAGAAGGCTCCTTTCCCTGAGCCCCTGGCATTTGTTCCTGCCGGCCTCAATGACTGTCACCCCTGAGGCTGGAGTTGTCCACCTCCCGGACCTCTCTCTCCCTGTAGACTGGAAGAGACAGGGCATATTCGACTCTGTTTCCCACCCCAGCCTAGAACACAGCAATCTCCACAGTACCTGCCCGGGACAAGATGGCTCCCAAGGCCTCCTGAGGTCGGTAAGGAAGCTGGGGGCTTGATTTCCCATGATTCCCCAACAGCCTCTCTCTCTACCTTCTCCTTTAGCACGTCACCACCCCCCACGGGCAGCATGCTAACACCCCGGCATGGGCCCAGACACCTTGGACCCTGCCTATGCTCAGCATCCTTTGAAGCCAAGCACAGGCCACGTTCTGCCACATCGCTGAGAGCTGCCCCCTGGCCTCGCAGCCCCAGAGCCTCCATCATGCAGCCAGGATCCTCTCAGGGCCCTCCTGCCCCACTGGAGACAGGGAAACATCACCCGTCCTGGAAACATCTCAAACATGTGGATAGTCTATTTTAAATGTTTTGTTTTTTTATGTGGTGTATTAGTTTTCTAAGGCTGTTGTAACAAATACCACAAACTGAGTGGCTTAGAACAATCCCGAAAGCCAGAAGTTTGGCATCAAGGTGTTGGCAGGGCCGCGCTCCTTCCAGAGGCCCCAGGGAGGATCCTTCCTTGCCTGCTCCAGCCTCTGGGGGTTGCTGGCAGTCCTCAGCATTCCTTGGCTTGTAGACATATCCCTCCAATCCCTGCCTCTGCCTGCAGGTGACTTTCCCCTGTGTGTATCTGTGTCTTGGATCTCGGCCTCCTTATAAGGTCCACCCAAAATCCAGAATGATCTCTTGTCCTGATCCTTCACTTAATGACATATGCAAAGGCCCTATTCCCAGATGAGGGAATAGTTCACATTCCCAGGGGCTGGGTGTTAGGACTTGGGCGTATCTGGTAATGGGACGTAATTCAACCCACTTGGGGCAGTTATAGTGCTAGAAACTCAAAAATACCCCGTTGACCCAAGCAGTTGCTGATGACAAACAACAGAGCCCCCAGGATTGTCTGGGTTAGAGGTCGCCTAGCACGCTGGCAGTGGGCCCCCCACATTGGAACCACAGCAGAGACAGGCAGCAGCCCCTGCCCCGTGCGTGCTGGCTTATGAGGGGGCTGTCAGGAAACATGGCAGGAAGGATGATGTGTCCGCTTGAGGCTGCCTCCTGCTCTCGTGCTCTCCTCAAGGCTTCTGCACTTTCTGACACAGAAGAGTAGATCCTGGCGAAAGGAAGACGAGCTCAGGAAGGGAAACGGAGCAAGGGCTCCCAGGCCATCGGCAGCCAGGCTCTCCCCAGGATGTGAATGGGGTGGTGGCAGAGTCCTGGTTCCAAGATCCTTCTGCTAGCGTCACTCTTTACACCGTGGCCTTGAGGAGGCCGTCCAGCGCTCCGGGCGTCCGCCATGCGGTGGATCGCTAATGCTGGCCCCACCTGTCTCAAGGTTACGTGAGGCTTAAATGAGTCTGTGGATCTGAGCGATGCGTGCCCGCGGAGGCCAGGGCTGTTTTCATGGTTAAGGAAGTAGCAATGTCGGGGGTCCAGCTAGAACAGCAGTGGGCAGCGTGCTTTGTATGAATTCTTGACCCACCAGGACATCCGAAAGGCAGGCAAGTGGCATTGCTGTGCATCGACTCTCTGCCAGGCCTTCGGCAAGGCCATGGACTGGGGCGCCTCACTTAACTCTGCCAGGGGCCCTGCCCGGCACGGGGGTTCAGAAACCCATGTTTTTTTCAGAGGAGGGGAGTGGAGGACAAAAATCGACCAACATCACATCCCCAGAAGGCTTTCGAGTGTCTACAAAGAAGTCCCTAGAAAGTGGCTTGAGGTGAGGGCCAGGGCGATGGACGGGCAGGTTTAGAAGCTCAGGTTCATTAGGAGACACGGATAGAAGTCTTGGAGTCAAAAGAAATAAATAAGCCGCTGATTTCCCCGGAGGGGGCTCAGGCCACCTTTCATTATTTCATTGGCTCAGGAGCCAAAACAGCTGCATTTTATCATTCCTCAGAAATCCATAAAAGGGATGGAAAATGCTGGTGCTTGTGGGGAAAATGGATGAGCACTTAAATTTAATTGTGGCCCCCGCTGCTCCATGATGGGGCCTGAGATATCCCCTACCAGGTCACCAGGAGAGTAGTGGAGAGAAATGCTTTGCCTCTAGCCCCCAGCCCACCCTGACCACACCTTCCTCTGGCCTCCCACAGCGTCTGTCCCCGCCCTCCCCACTCCCAGGTGGCTGTCCTGAGTTGCTTCTGTGTTGGTATGCCTGGCCTCCCGCCGCAGACTGGGAACTCCACGCGGCAGCCTGGCTGGCTGGGTTCTCCCGGCCACTGTGGGCCTGCACACAGTCGCTCCTGCAGGCCCGCCCCCCTCCCCGACGAGGGCTCACCTGGCATTCCCAGCTCAGCCTTCCTGGCTGGAACGACCAGCCTGAGCTGCAAGCGTGGGCTTTAGCCAAGCCTCAGGTGCTGACTTTGTGATCTGCAGGATGCTCAGTTGTTGGGTGTGCAAGAGACTCCAGGACTCGTGAACTGGATGGTTCTACAACCTCCGTGAGCATGTGGATGACCTGGGCCCTGGGAAAATGCTGATTCTAATCCAGTGGCCTGTGATTCAGCCCTTCTAACAAGCTCCCCAGGGGCTCCGATGCTGGCACTTTGCAGATCCACCTTGAGTCACAAGGCTCTCAGTCATAGATGGGTAAACTGAGCCCCAGAAAGGGGCAGAGAGTTGCCTGGGGTTATGCCATAAAAGAGAGTGGCCGAGAGGGACTCTCGCCCAGGGTTCTGTCCCCTGTTCCAAGGTTCACAAACTCAAATGCCTCAGGGATTGGAAAAGCAGACAAACCAGTGCCAGCAAATCTCCCCGGTCTGCTTGCCTCGTGCCGTGGCAGGGACCCAGCCTTCCGGCTCCGGCGTGCCGGGGCCAGAACAGGTCGCCCCCGGGCGCAGCCCCACTCTGGAGAAGGGCCCAAGGAAACAGGCCCTATTTCTGAATGGCAGAGTGGAGAATGTGAGCTTTTGCGTCTGGCAAACTTGGGTCCCGATGACAGCTCCATGTCCCCTTGACTATAGCCTCCACCAGCCTCAGTTTCATTGTATGTACGGTGGAGATAATAGTGGTGCAGACCCCCCAGAGGCTTCATGCCCATAGGATGAGATGCAGAGGCAAGTCCCTGATCCAGGGCAGTGGCTCAGCCAAGAGGAGCCCCTGTCCTGGTGCCTGTTCCTGTGACCGCGCTCTGCATGCCTGGCCAGCTTCCAGGGGCTCTTACATGCTGCAGACACCGTCCATGGTCCGTTTGGTACTAAGAGCCCTTTATCCTGGCTGGGTCTCCTCTCCCACCCCCACCTGATTTCCTGCTACCGTGTTTACCCAAGCTCTGGCTTTTCCTGGAGATGCCTGACTCTGGAGCAGAAGCTTCTCAGCAGACGATGTAAAGATGAAAGGTGTGCTGGACTGGGAGCGGCTGCCTGGAGCACTGTGGCCTGAGAGGAGCTGAGACAGGTTCACGTTCAGGGAGCGGAAGTGCAGTGATCAACTGGTGATGTCTGCCGTGGGCTCAGAAGTGGGGAGGGATGGCATGTGTGCCTACTATTTACCATCCCTTGTACCCTGGCCGCTTACCCAGGCAGCCCCTCTGGCAGCTCTTCACCATCCGCTTTCTTATTCGATGACTCCTCAAAGCCACACTGTGAGGTCAGAGGTACCCCTGTTTGATAGGGGAGAAAATCAGAGACAACAAGGAGGTGAAGTGACTTGCCAAAAGTCCCCAACAAACCCCAAATGGAGGACCAGAGCCGGTTTTGCCTGAGTTCCCTTCCCATACTTTGCCTGCTGGCCTCATTTCTCCCTGGCCTCGAATGGCCAAGGCCTGGGGTCAGGGCGCGATCCCATGGTGCACCCGGACATGCCCAGTGTGGTGTTTGGGCCCTCACTCTCTAAGCCGGTCCACTTACGTATCAGAGAGAACACAGCCTTGGGGTCTCAAGACCAGCCTTTTTGACCCTGGGAAGTGCTTCCCCATGTCTAGGCCTCAGTCTCCCCACTTATATGGTGAGGTGACTTGTGCTTCCTACGAAATCAATGCACTGGATGATGGAGTTTAGACCTGAAGTGCTGGCTTCCCAGGAGACAGCTCACAGCTCTTACCCCTGTCTTCCTCTTCCCTCCCCCTCAGGCGGCCCTGATCCCTGCAGCTTGGAGAAGGGCCTCTGACCCCTTTCCAGCCTCCTGCATGGGCTGTGGCTCATTCACAGGCCTGTACACAGCCCCTTGAGCAGTGTCCTGCTGGCCTGCAGAAGGGGAGGAGCGCAGGAACCTCACACCGGCCCACCCCCACCACCCTGAGATTCTGCCAATGCCAACACCCCAGGAAAACCTCCCTGTCCCTTAAGCCACCCGGTGGGGCCAGGCTGGGCCCAGGCCGCTGCTTTGCACGGGTGTCCAGGGTCAGAGCCCTCTCCTGTATGCCCAGGGACTCAAACTGCTGCTTCTGCCCGGTGAGCCCCAGGGGCTGGTGGCACCTGCCCCGAGCTGCGTCACCTGGCGGGGGAGTGGGATGAGGTCACGTCTGCACTGGGACTCTGCTGTACTGAAAGAAAGCTCTTTGCACATGTGGCTGAACCTTTAGTTAGTTATTTATTTTTGTTTGCAGCTCTCAGCCCAGCTCAGCAAAGCAGGTCATGAAGGGGAGAAGCTCATGTCTTTCCTGCTGCCTGACTCCCGTGAGAAGGACCCCAGGTTACAGTTCTGGGTTTTTCAAGTTAAGAGTAGCACCCAGGTTGGAAACTCATGGAGCCAAAGAATGTCTTTGGACCAGGAAAGATGATAAGCTACCCAAAGGGGTTGGGGGTGGGGGGTGGAGTATCCTAGGGACAAGGTTGAGATGGCAAAGGGAGAAATAGAGCATTAATTTAGCACCTACTGTGTCCTAGCAGGGACTCTGCTAGACAGTGAGCTCATTTATTTTCCAATCAACGTGGGCTGGTGCACTCAATCCCATCTGCACAGAGAACTTGTAAACATCACCGGTGGTTCTAATTTAATGGTTCTGAGTGGGTCCCAGGCCTGGTATTTTTTAAAGCTCCCCAGAGGTTTCTCATGTGTAGCCGGGAGTGAAAACGGTGGCCCAAAGTAAGGGCTTCTCAAAGTTCAATGCGCATGGGAATGAACCTCACGGACCTTGTTAAAATACAGATTCCAGTTCAGCAGCGCTGGGACAGGGCTGAATGTCCCTGATTCTATTCGCCTTCCAGGGGATGCCGAAGCTGCCAGTCCTCCGCATTTTGAGTAGCAAGGGTATGTAGACTGTCAACTCCATGCTAGCCAAGACTCTCAGGGGTGCCCTGCTGGATCCCAAGCACCACCAAACAGCACTGGAACAAAATAGCCACAGAATAAATATTTCTCAAAAGCATAAAGAAATGAACAAACCTTGGAGGTGGGTGCTGTGTGGCTGCCCTTTTATGTGTGAGAAAGCTGAGGT
>NW_027890112.1:0-242 GCF_054177405.1 Leptonychotes weddellii | reverse complement strand
TCCCACCTCCCTAAAAGACACCTAGTTGTTTTTTTTTTTTTTTCCCAAACCAGTATAGCTTTTATTGCATCTTTAAAATATCACAAATAAGTATGAAAAATCATCCAGCATCTTGCTGTTTCTGTGGATGGACAACTCAGATCTTATTCATCAGCCTGCTGAACTGTTCCTTTTTCAGAAACATAGATACCATCCAAAAATTTTCTGATATCCTTGTTTTTAACAGTTGTGGCTTGCTGAAT
>NW_027890111.1:0-242 GCF_054177405.1 Leptonychotes weddellii | reverse complement strand
CATTATGAGTTTTAATCACATAGATCTTTCTGTGAAGAAGAACATTTTTCAGTTACAGTTTGTCCAGTTAAAAACTTGCATTCTGTATCAGTTTAGCCTGCCTTCTCCATCCTGACCCAAGCAATCTTTCCTAGTAGCTAATGGGTAGTAGTGCTCTTAACCATAAAGGACTTCTAGAGAGTTATAGGAACTGTAGACAATGAGAACTTAGGACCCACTGGCTTTCTGAGACAACAGCTGTT
>NW_027890110.1:0-242 GCF_054177405.1 Leptonychotes weddellii | reverse complement strand
GAGAGTGCCTATTTTAAGAAAAACTACTAGGAAGCATCATGTGTTTTTTTTTTTCCTTTTTTAAAAATTCAGATTTCTTCATTTTTTATTTACATATAATGTATTATTTGTTTCAGGGGTACTGCTCTGTGATTCACCAGTCTTACACAATTCACAGCACTCACCCTAGTACATACCCTCCCCAATGTCCATCACCCAGCCACCCCATCCCTCCCACCCCCCTCCACTCCACCAACCCTCAG
>NW_027890109.1:0-242 GCF_054177405.1 Leptonychotes weddellii | reverse complement strand
TCACTGTGTCTCTCTCTGTCAAATAAATAAATAAAATCTTTAAAAAAAAAAAAAAAAAAGGAGGGATGGGATGGGAGATTAGCAAGTATTAGGAAGGCATTTGTAAACTGAAACATTCTCCTTAATGAAATCAAAGGAATTGTGAAAGAATTTAAAAGAGAGTAACTCTTACTACATGGGTGTATTTAATGCATGTTCATAAACCACTTAAGATCTTCCCATATACCACTTAAAATCTCCTA
>NW_027890108.1:0-242 GCF_054177405.1 Leptonychotes weddellii | reverse complement strand
TGAGTGAGGGGTAGGGCAGCTCTGGGGCTCCTGCCGGCCTCCGACACGGTACCAGTGGCCATACCTGAGTTCTAGCCCCACTCCTGCAATGGGTTAGCCGTGTGACTTTGGCAAGTCACGTTACTCTCCTGAATCTGTTTCTTGATTTTAAAACAAGGATGATAAAACATCCCCTGAGTATCTGACCAGAATACCAAGCAGGGCCCAGACCCATGCTGCAATTTAAGACAGTGATGCTATGA
>NW_027890107.1:0-242 GCF_054177405.1 Leptonychotes weddellii | reverse complement strand
CGACTTTGGTTTGAACTGTGTGGGTCCACTGATATGCGGATCTTTTTTTTTTTTTTCCTCAAAGAAATTCTCTTTAATAGAGATGACATAGGTTGAGATAAGCAACTGAGGTACTTCATTCATAACTATATTAACATAGCCCCTTATCTTTCCTTTATTCTTCATGATAAAGGCAAGAGAGACCTCGAGAACAAGGATAGCAACAAGTCCTTTTGTCGTTCTGTACTTCTAGGACTTGCCTG
>NW_027890106.1:0-242 GCF_054177405.1 Leptonychotes weddellii | reverse complement strand
TCCCATACACACTAGTTAAAATTAGTCCTCATCAAGCAATTAAAGTTTCTCTGGTCAGAATCACATTTATCACTCCACTGCTGATTCAAATGGGTGCTTTCCAGTAGTAATCTTCTTTTTTTTTTTTTTATTCTTATGTTAATCCCCATACATTACATCATTAGTTTTAGATGTAGTGTTCCATGATTCATTGTTTGTGTGTAACACCCAGTGCTCCATGCAGAATGTGCCCTCCTTAATAC
>NW_027890105.1:0-242 GCF_054177405.1 Leptonychotes weddellii | reverse complement strand
TTTAGAGAGAGAGAAAGAGAGAGAGTGCTCATGGGAGGGAGGAAAGGCCAGAGGGAGAGGGAGAGAGAAAAATCTCTAGCAGACTCCCCACTAAACGCAGAGCCCAACACAGGGCTCAGTCTCATGACCCTGAGATCATGACCCGAGATTATGACCTGAGCCAAAATCAAGAGTCAGATGCATAACTGACTGAGCCACCTAGGTGCCCCAATATTGTATTAACTTTCTAAGGTGACACATGG
>NW_027890104.1:0-242 GCF_054177405.1 Leptonychotes weddellii | reverse complement strand
TGGGAGGGATGGGGTGGCTGGGTGATAGACATTGGGGAGGGTATGTGCTATGGTGAGCACTGTGAATTGTGTAAGACTGTTGAATCACAGACCTGTACCTCTGAAACAAATAATACATTATATGTTAAAAAAAAAAAGAAGAAGAAGAAGATAGCAGGAAGGGAAAAATGAAGGGGGGGAAATCAGAGGGTGAGATGAATCATGAGAGACTATGGACTCTGAGAAACCAACTGAGGTTTCTA
>NW_027890103.1:0-242 GCF_054177405.1 Leptonychotes weddellii | reverse complement strand
CGAAGGCAGTTGCTTAACCAACTGAGCCACCCAGGCGCCCCAAAATGTTTTAGTTTTAAGCATCATATATGCCTAAACTTAAACCAACATGTTTAAACAAGAGAATTAAGACCAGGAGGTCTCTGAGACAGAGTGAGTAGGAATCAGTGAGCATTCGTCAGGATATGGGGAATGTTTGGAGAGAAATTGGTGTTGTGTGGTTTAGCTGTCCCTCTCTACATGGCCATTCCACTTCTAATGTG
>NW_027890102.1:0-1600 GCF_054177405.1 Leptonychotes weddellii | reverse complement strand
TCCAGCAACCCTCAGTTTGTTTCCCGAAATTAAGAATTCCTCATATCAGTGAGGTCATATGATACATGTCTTTCTCTGATAGACTTATTTCACTTAGCATAATACCCTCCAGTTCCATCCACGTTGTTGCAAATGGCAAGATTTCATTCCTTTTGATGGCTGCATAATAGTCCATGGTATATATATACCACTTCTTCTTTATCCATTCATCTGTCGATGGACATCTTGACTCTTTCCACAATTTGGATATTGTGGACATTGCTGCTATAAACATCGGGGTGCACGTACCCCTTCAGATCCCTACATTTGTATCTTTGGGGTAAATACCCAGTAATGCAATTGCTGGATCATATGGTAGCTCTATTTTCAACTTTTTCAGGAACCTCCATACTGTTTTCCAGAGTGGGGCTGCACCAGGTTGCATTCCCACCAATAGTGTAGGAGGGTATTTTGATAGGGATTGCACTGAATGTGTAGATTGCTCTAGGTGGCATTGACATCTTCACAATATTTGTTCTTCCAATTCATGAGCATGGAACGTTTTTCCATTTCTTAGTGTCTTCCTCAATTTCTTTCATGAATGTTTTATAGTTCTTTGAGTACAGATTCTTTGCCTCTTTGGTTAGATTTATTTCTAGGTATCTTATGGTTTGGGGTGCAATTGTAAATGGGATCGACTCATTAATTTCTCTTTCATCTGTCTTGTTGGTGTATAGGAATGCCACTGATTTCTGTGCATTGATTTTATATCCTGCCACTTTACAAAATTCCTGTATGAGTTCTAGGAGTTTTGGGGTGGAGTCTTTTGGGTTTTCCACATAAAGTATCATATCATCTGCAAACAGTGAGAGTTTGACTTCCTCCTTTCCGATTTGGATGGCTTTTATTTCTTTTTATTGTCTGATTGCTATGGCTAGGACTTCTAATACTGTGTTGAATAGCAGTGTTGAAATGGACATCCCTGCCGTGTTCGTGACCTCAGGGGGAAAGCTCTCAGTTCTTCCCCATTGAGAATGATATTCGCTGTAGGTTTTTCATAGATGGTTTTTATGATATTGAGGTATGTATCCTCTGTACCTATACTCTGAAGAGTTTTGATCAAGAAAGGATGCTGTACTTTGTCAAATGCTTTTTCTGCATCCATTGAGAGGATCATATGGTTCTTGTTCTTTCTTTTATTAATGTATCATACTGATTGATTTGCGGATGTTGAACCAACCTTGCAGCCCAGGGATAAATCCCATTTGGTCGTGGTGAATAATCCTTTTAATGTACTGTTGGATCCTATTGGGTAGTATTTTGGGAGAATTTTTGCATCCATGTTCATCAAGGATATTGGTCTGTAATTCTCCTTTTTGATGGGGTCTTTGTCTGGTTTTGGGATCAAGGTAATGGTGGCCTCATAAAACGAGTTTGGAAGTTTTCCTTCCATTTCTATTTTTTGGAACAGTTTCAGAAGAATCGGTATTAATTCTTCTTTAAATGTTTGGTAGAATTCCCCTGGGAAGCCATCTGGCCCTGGGCTCTTGTTTGTTGGGAGATTTTTGATGACTGCTTCAATTTCCTTAGCGGTTATAGGTCTGTTCAGGTTTTCTATTTC
>NW_027890101.1:0-242 GCF_054177405.1 Leptonychotes weddellii | reverse complement strand
TAAAAACATGAATTTCCATCTTAATGCTCTTTGGAGGCGTCAGAGTCCTTCCAGATCTTGTTTTATGGTATTTTTAAAGCATTCGTCCTTCGCAACCCATTTTGAAAGGACAGTTGGAGGAGTAAAACCATTAGTAGGTCTGCTACCTATTTATTCTCCGGTGGAAACCAAGGCACGCCCGCAGAGCTTGCTGTTAAACGCGACATTCCCACCTTGGGGCTGAAACGTTAAAACGGGGAGCG
>NW_027890100.1:0-242 GCF_054177405.1 Leptonychotes weddellii | reverse complement strand
CCTGCTGGCTGTGCTCCTGGCTCCGGGGACAGCTGCTGCCTGTGCCACCACAGGCACCACAGATCCCACAGATGCTGGCTCCACAGCTCTGACACCTGTGACAGTGGCAGTGGGTGGCAGTCTGGGGGCTCTGGGTGTGGCCATGGCTCCAGGGACTGTTGCTGACCCGGGATCCTGATGCTGAGACAAGTGATTTGAGGGGAAATGGAAATCTAAAATGCCTGGAAAAGCCCCGTGTAATG
>NW_027890099.1:0-242 GCF_054177405.1 Leptonychotes weddellii | reverse complement strand
CGTGATCCCAGGGTCCTGGGATCGAATCCCACATCGGGCTCCCTGCTCAGCAAGGAACCTGCTTCTCCTTCTCCCTCTGCTCTTCCCCCTGCTTATTCTCTCTCTCAAATAAATAAATAAAATCTTTTAAAAAATTAGAGGCTGCTTCTCACTTTCTTGGACTTTTTCTGGTTTGGATAATGCTGAGAAGCAACAGCATAAAATTCTCTTCACTGCTATTTTAAATCCTTTTTCTTTTTTTT
>NW_027890098.1:0-242 GCF_054177405.1 Leptonychotes weddellii | reverse complement strand
TTTTTTTTTTTTTTTTTTAAAGAGGCAATGTTCAAACTAAAAACTGAATTTCAGGCAACGTGTACCTCACAAATCCCAGACATCTCAGCCACCATGACCTGGCGATAGTATGTGCTGTTTTTCAGGGAAGGAATCTAAGGGGCAATCTAAAATTATGACGTACAGAAAACATCAAGCTTATGTCCCACTGTACTGAAGTCTCTGACTTTCCATGCTCTGGTCTCTCATCTCCCTGTGTCCCG
>NW_027890097.1:0-242 GCF_054177405.1 Leptonychotes weddellii | reverse complement strand
ATCACAAGGGCAGAATTCAAGAGATAAGCGATACCATAAGATGAAACAAGAATAATTGGGATCCCAGAAGAAGAAGAAAGAGAAAGAGGGGCAGAAGGTATATTGTAGCAAATTATAGCAGAGAACTTCCCTAATTTGGGGAAAGAAACAGGCATCAAAATCCAGGAGGCACAGAGAACCCCGCTCAAAATCAATAAAATTAGGTCAACACCCTGACATCTAATAGTAAAACTTACGAGTCT
>NW_027890096.1:0-242 GCF_054177405.1 Leptonychotes weddellii | reverse complement strand
TTGTACATATATAAGCTTTTCTTTCTTTAAAATTTTGGGAGGAAGTTTCTTCTAACAGAGCAAAATACGCCCAAGATCTAGTGTGTGGCACTGATCTATGCACCAGCCTGATAATATTTGATCATATTCTTTTTTTTTCTTTATCTTTATCTTTTTTTTTTCTTTCTTTCCCTTTCTTTTCCCCCTGTTTCACTTCTCTTCTGATTTGTTTATTATATATTGTTCTGGGGTCGTTGTTACCC
>NW_027890095.1:0-242 GCF_054177405.1 Leptonychotes weddellii | reverse complement strand
TGCTGTACCAAGCACTGTGCTAAGCAATGAAAACCCACTAACAAACGAAAGAAAGGAAGGAAGGAAGGAAGGAAGCAAGAAAGAAAAAAGGAAAGGGAAGGAAAGGAAAGAAAAGAAAAGAAAAAAGGGGACGCCTGGGTGGCTCAGTCAGTTAAGCATCTGCCTCTGGCTCAGGTCATGATCTCTGGGTCCTGGGATCGAGTCCCATATCGGGCTCCCTGCTCAGCGAGGAGGCTGCTTCT
>NW_027890094.1:0-242 GCF_054177405.1 Leptonychotes weddellii | reverse complement strand
TAGCTTCCCTGCCTTGACATGGTTCAGTGTGATATTAGATGACCCATGTTCCCTGACCCAGTAGGGCCACTGGTTTTACTTTGTGGGTGATGAGCTCTGTCAGCTCAAGCATTGGTCAGTTACACAATATCCAAGTATTCTTATCAGCCTCTCTGATTAGATGGGGTGAGGAGCCATGCTCTATGGTGTGTAGGGCTGTAACAGCTCTCCTGCCTGGGGAGAACAGGTAGGGTGACATCAGT
>NW_027890093.1:0-242 GCF_054177405.1 Leptonychotes weddellii | reverse complement strand
GCGGGGAGCCTGCTTCTCCCTCTGACCCTCCCCCATCTCGTGTTCTCTCTCTCTGTCTCATTCTCTCTCTCAAATAAATAAATAAAATCTTTAAAAAAAAAAAAAAAGATCACGCCATCTCCAGCCTTCCTGCTCTCGGCCGTCTCCCCGAGCATGTGCAGAGCAGTGATGGAACTGCCCATCCCCGCCCCTGCACCCCAGTCCCAACACGGGGCCTGGCCCAGAAGAAGCACTAAGCCAAT
>NW_027890092.1:0-242 GCF_054177405.1 Leptonychotes weddellii | reverse complement strand
GTCTCTGGATTCCTCACACAAAGTTCTGCCCTAATCGTCTCTCATTTCAGAGCTACATTTTCCATTTTCTACTTTATTACCCAAATGTTCTCTGGGCCACAGCCTGAACTCATTTGCTTTAGGCTAATTTTCCTGACTGAACTTCAGATGAAGAAGAGATACTAACTGGATTCTTGGGGCAGAGGAAAATTGACGGAGAAGTCCCAAGAGGTCCCATCCTTGGACTGACCAGCAGTGCTGTC
>NW_027890091.1:0-1600 GCF_054177405.1 Leptonychotes weddellii | reverse complement strand
TGTGGCATAACCAGCGACTTGTCCAGACCGTATTGCCTCTGCCATGGCTATACTATCTACAATAGCACCGCGCGCTACATTGACGACTAAGGGCTTTTGCTGCATCTGCAATAAAGTATCTTTATTAATAAGATGTTTGGTATCTTTAGTTAAGGGGCAATGCAAGCTAATGACATTTGAGCGATTGAGCACAGATGTAAATTCAGTATATTCATTACTGCGCGGCGATTTGCCTTGATGCTCAGCCCATAACACCTGCATACCAAAGGCTTTTGCAATCTTGGTAACTCTTTTACCAACAGTGCCGACACCAATAATACCCAAAGTCTTATCTTCTAAATCCTGTAGGGGTAAGTCTATTGGGGAGGGCTTATCGGCGTTAAACCATGTCCCATCAGCTACTTTTTGATGATAATGAACCGCAGCACGCATACCCATAAGCATCAACATAAAGGTATGCTCAGGGACACTTTTCACCGCATATCCTGCAACGTTATATACTGTTATACCCGCCTCTTTGCACGCTTGCTCATCCACATTATTCATCCCAGTTGCGGTCAGTTGAATAAGTTTAACGTGAGACAATTGCTCAATAAGGGCGCGGTCAAATTTGATACGATTGGCTAAAATAATATCCGCATCTGCGCAGCGCTCTGCAATTAATGCATTATCTTGCTTGGTGTCTGCATACACGACATACTCATCAAGAGCAGATGGTGCAGATAATTCTACAGATTCTAAAAAAGTCCCTCTATCTAAAAATACAGCTTTCATTATTTTGCCTTAGTGTTGAGTATCATATGAATAATTCTTTTTATTACAAAGCCTTGTAAAAACATTGTTAACAGCGCAGCAGCATACTAGAGGCATAATTTATGGATAAACTCTATAGATTATGAGACAGACTGCCTACCATTCAGGTATTTATTTTGATAAAGTAATTGTGTTCGTTATCACTACTGTGTTTGTAAGTACTATGTTTATAAACTTATCTAATTGTTGACTTTAAATCATACTTTCTAGTATAACTAAGGTTGAAGTATAAATGAGAGTTTATAGTTCAGTACGAGTAAGTTAAAAGTGCGAGTACGTTAGAATAAGTAAAACAAGCGTATAAATGCATAGTAGGGTAATTTATACTTAATCAATTCATCTCTAAATAATAAGGATTTTTTATGCCACAAACTAAATATGACGATATCCATGTAGCTAATAAAGAAGAGGCAGATGCACTTGTTGCTAATGCTGAAGTGATACAAGGCGTTAAATTTGTCAACGTTGGTGCTGACTTTAAAGGTGTTGTTGTGACTCATGATGACACTTATGATGAAGCTGCATTCAAAAAAGCGACAGGCGTATCGTAAACTTGTTATTTTGGTAATCTGTAATAGCGTTAATTATAAGTATTATTAACGTTATCACTAGACTTATAAGCATAAATATTTATAGAAAAAGTTGACCTAGCGTCAACTTTTTTTGGTTAGTATTATTTTTATTATATATTGCCTAAATCCACTATCCGCCAGCGCCGCATTTATATAGTTAATACTCTCTAGTCTAAATAAGACCAACTTGTTCAAAAAAAGCACGATAAGCGGCT
>NW_027890090.1:0-242 GCF_054177405.1 Leptonychotes weddellii | reverse complement strand
ATTAGGGACTAGTTGCCTGGGAAAAGTCATATACATATAATACAGCCTTTAAAAATACTTAGTAATTGTTTTATAATTATTAACATCATTATTTTAATTAGTAGATAATGTAGTACAGGAATAAATTTTATTCTGTATATGACTTGCTTTTCCTCTGATGGTATACTATTACTTTTGTTTGCTTCTCATCTACCACCTCGCACCTCAGCATTCTTAAAATGTTTTGATATTTTCTCATGTAT
>NW_027890089.1:0-242 GCF_054177405.1 Leptonychotes weddellii | reverse complement strand
TTGTTCCAAACTGGTTTAGGGTCTCAAACAAGAATCCTACATTCTCCTAACATAGAAGTATTCCCTTAGGTACACTCTTGGTTGGATCCCAATTCTGAGTCTGCTACATACCTTTTTCTTAAATCCTAATGAATATTAATCCAGTTTTATTTGCTCACCATGTATCCATAACCTACTTTACCCTCAGATCTCAGAAATAAGAATTCTATTTAGAATTATATTGTGGTTATTTTCTAATTTGT
>NW_027890088.1:0-242 GCF_054177405.1 Leptonychotes weddellii | reverse complement strand
TTTATTTATTTATTTATTTATTTATTTAGAGAGCAAGCTGGGGGAGGGGCACAGGGAGAGGGAGAAAGAGAATCCTCAAGCAGACTCCCCACTGAGCATGGAGCCCAACACAGGGCTCGATCCCAGGACCCTGAGATCATGACCTGAGCCAAAATCCAGAGCTGGCCACTTAACCAACTGAGCCACCCAGGCATCCCTCAGCTATTACTTATTTAAATAAACTTTCTGCCCCATTTTCTGTC
>NW_027890087.1:0-242 GCF_054177405.1 Leptonychotes weddellii | reverse complement strand
CGGTATTTCAGACACCACCGTGGAAGAGGTGACTTTCTTCTTTTTGAAGCTGATATAACTTGCTGTTCCCTGAGAATAAATATGCACAGTTCTTTAAAAATAGAAAAGAAATATTTTAAATAAACCTTTCACAACATCAGAAAATCTTCAAACTATCTCAGTACCGTTCTTATGTAAGAGTGACTTCTGAAAACAAAGATGTTTATCCAGTTAGAGAACACGTATCTTTCACATACCAAAGT
>NW_027890086.1:0-242 GCF_054177405.1 Leptonychotes weddellii | reverse complement strand
GAGCTCTTGAATCTCCAAAAAGAATAATGATTTTTTATCGGCCCAGTATTTCCATTAATGGTTCTCTTTTATTAAGGAGACGTGCATTCTGAAGGATTTTAAAAATACGATATATTACTATTTATCACACTATAAAACATGAGTTGGAAAGGTAGCATTTCTAGCCTTTGGTTCAGACTCTCTGATTCTGAGGTCCCAGCTGGAATTGAGGACCATGAGCCTCCCGATGAGACGGAGTTGGG
>NW_027890085.1:0-242 GCF_054177405.1 Leptonychotes weddellii | reverse complement strand
TTGCTGGGTCCCTGCTGGAAGAGCAGTGGCCCAACTGTGCCGCGGATCAGTTTATGGCCACCCCAAGCTGAGAGCCCACTCCTTGGCTCCGTCTCTGCAGCCGGCTTCCCCGCTCCAATCCCTGGAAGTTCTGCCACACTCAGGGACCCCTGGTCTTTCTGTGACCCCGAGGGTCTTGAGACCACACTGTCCCAGTTAGAGTTCCACTCCCAGCTTAGCCACTCAGCAGAGCCAACTTCTAA
>NW_027890084.1:0-242 GCF_054177405.1 Leptonychotes weddellii | reverse complement strand
TAGAACTCATACAGGAATTCAGTAAAGTGGCAGGATATAAAATCAATGCACAGAAATCAGTTGCATTTCTATACACCAACAACAAGACAGAATAAAGAGAAATTAAGAAGTCGATCCCATTTACAATTGCACCCAAAACCATAAGATACCTAGGAATAAATCTAACCAAAGAGGCAAAGAATCTGTACTCAGAAAACTATAGAATACTCGTGAAAGAAATTGAGGAAGACACAAAGAAATGG
>NW_027890083.1:0-242 GCF_054177405.1 Leptonychotes weddellii | reverse complement strand
CTCTAGCTTCCTTTAATGTAAGAATACAGTATATAATACATATACCATAAGAAATATGTGTTAATCAACTGTTTATGTTATCAATAAGGCTTCCCGTCAACAGTATGCTATTGGTAAAGTTTTGGGGGAGTCCAAAGTTACATGTCAATTTTTGACTACACAGGGTGTCAGCGTCCCTAATTCCTGAGTTGTTTAGGGCTAACTGTACCCACTATCCCCTGAAGCCCTTAACTTTCCTATCT
>NW_027890082.1:0-242 GCF_054177405.1 Leptonychotes weddellii | reverse complement strand
GTGGCAGAGCTGGGCACTCTCTCAAGATTTTTCCTCAGTTAGTTTCTGTGATACCACATTCCTCTTGAAAATTTTGGACTCATTTTCCTTAATTAGATCTTCATCTACCAAGGTTCTATCCTCTGGCCTTCATGTTTTATTCTATATGCTATCTCTGGCTTTAATTACCTGTCCATGTGGATTATTTAAAAATCTAGTTATGCAATCCTGACTACCCTGCTCAGTTTCAGACATAAACTTTC
>NW_027890081.1:0-242 GCF_054177405.1 Leptonychotes weddellii | reverse complement strand
TGTGAGAAAGAAATTTGTAAATTATAAAACGAGACACAGATATTAGGTATGTTCTTTACATATATTTATTATATCAGTGTTAGTATTTATTAGTGTCATATTACTATTTATTAAGTATCACTATCATTATCTTCTATCTTACCTAAGCCATTTCAGAAGGCTCAACATTCAAGATGGTGTTCTTCTACCTCTTCTCATTTTTCTTTTCTGGAATCTTCTGGAAATAATTATTGATTTATTTT
>NW_027890080.1:0-1601 GCF_054177405.1 Leptonychotes weddellii | reverse complement strand
ACACACACACACCTCAGACTGGAAATCAGGATGGAGCAGGGGTAGAGGATGCAGTTTTCCCTTACTCCGTGGTTCCTGAGAATGTATGACTGGGTCCCAAGTCATATCTCCATCCTGCATTCCACTTTAGTACATCTTTAAGGATATATTTCCTAAATTAACTTGTAACCTGGCAACTCTGCTCTTCCTGGCCCTGGGCTAATGTTTCCAAACTTACCTGATGATAAGCATCCCCTGGGATACTTGTTAAAACTGTGAATCCCAGCCCTATCCTAGATCCAATAATGATGGAGAATCATTCTTGGAAGGGTATGGGGAGCTATATAATTAATAAGTAGGCTCCTACTTGGGCGCCTGGGTGGCTCAGTCATTAAGCGTCTGCCTTCGGCTCGGGTCATGATTCCAGGGTCCTGGGATCGAGCCCCACATCGGGCTCCCTGCTCCGTGGGAAGCCTGCTTCTCCCTCCCCCACCTGCCCTGCTTGTGTTACCTCTTTCGCTGTGTCTCTCTCTGTCAAATAAATAAAATCTTAAAAAAAAAAAAACTAACAAGTACCCCAGGGGATGCTTAACATCAGGAACATTGAAAATCATTTGTGATGCCTGTATCCTGCCCTCAGAAATTCCAGGGCAGAGTTTCTCAACCTTGATATTACTGTTATTTTAGGCTGGATAATATTCTGTTTGGGGGGACTGTCCTGTGCACTGGAAGAAGTTCTGGCCTCTACCCACTGGATGCCAGGCCTCTACCCACTGGATACCAAGCACCTGCACCCCAGCTATAACAACCAAAACTGGCCCCAGACTTTGGCAAATGTGGGGGCCGGGCTGGGTAAAATCAACATGGTTGAAACCCACTGGTCTAGGGTATGACTTGAGCACTGGGATTTTTTTAAAGCTCTCTAGATGACTTAATGTGCAGCCAAGATGCTTTAGATTAGAGCTTCTCAAACCTCGTGCATGAGAATCACCTGAGGGGCTTGTGAAAATGCAGATTCTGATTCTGTCGGTCTGGGTGAGGCCTGAGAGTCTGCATTCCCAGCAATCTCCTCCGCCCCTCCCCGGAGGATTCTGATGCTGCTGGTCCACTCTTTGGGGAGAAAGGCTGAAGATCATCTTTTAATTGGGCCAGTCATGAGGGTCATTTTATCCAAGTGTTATAGCAAATCAGTTTTCCCCTGAGTCAGCAAAGAAGAGATCACCATATAGCAAGGGTTGAACTTGCTAACATGGTCCCTGTGGGTAGGATACAGGAAGTTTCTACAAAGGAGGCTTCAAGTTGTAGATGCTAGGATTCCCATCCTTCAGTCTCCTGGAGAATGATTTGTAGGAAAAGCCAGCTGCAGGTTTCCCCTGAATACCACACAGCTAGCCAGAGAGTTCACAAATTACCCAGTGACATGAGGGGATGTCCAGCATTGGCTAGAATCACCCAACCCCCTCCAGAGGACAGACCATGAGTGCATAGTCATAGGTGGCTCCAATCTTAACTGGGTCAATGGACATAGGGGCAGTCTTCTGTCCATATAGTTCTTTACTTTGCCTCCTCAGTACCAAGCTTTCCAGGGCCAGCAAATGGAATATGACAGGGTTCTTTTTTTT
>NW_027890079.1:0-242 GCF_054177405.1 Leptonychotes weddellii | reverse complement strand
CAAACCCAGGAGGAAAACACAACTCAAAGAACAAAGCAGAGGAAGGTTTCCACGGTACCACGGTGGGGCTCCACACACACACACCAACTCCCAGGCTTTACATACATGTATTCATTTAACTGGGATTGCAAAGTACAATGCTGTAATACACATACATTTATATAGAATCACAGAAAAATATCAAGGAGATGAACTTTTCCCAGCAGTCTGTAGACTCAAACTCATTGACTTTACAGCCACAT
>NW_027890078.1:0-242 GCF_054177405.1 Leptonychotes weddellii | reverse complement strand
TGTCTTCCAAAGTGGCTGCACCATTGTACATTTCCATCAGAAATTTTTTTTTTAATTTTATTTATTTATTTGACAGAGAGAGACACAGTGAGAGAGGGAACACAAGCAGGGGAAGTGAGAGAGGGAGAAGCAGGCTCCCCGCGGAGCAGGGAGCCCGATGTGGGGCTCGATCCCAGGACCCCGGGATCATGACCTGAGCAGAAGGCAGACGCTTAACGACTGAGCCACCCAGGCGCCCCATT
>NW_027890077.1:0-242 GCF_054177405.1 Leptonychotes weddellii | reverse complement strand
TTCCAGAACCTGAGACACTAAGTCCCTGCTGCTGCAAGCCACCAGCTCGTGGCCGTTTGTCATGGCAGCCCTGGGAGACCCATGCGATGTTCTACCTGTAACTCCCCAATCGATGCTTGGAGAAATCAGAGAAAGCGCTGCAGCTACGATCCTTACTCACAGATAAGGCACCTGCAGCTCAGAGAGGTTAAGACACGTGGCCAAGAGCACACAGCTCGCTTCCTGTTCTGGCTGGCCCAGGA
>NW_027890076.1:0-242 GCF_054177405.1 Leptonychotes weddellii | reverse complement strand
GGGTGAAAAATTTATGGAATGGATCTTTAAGGTTTTTCAGATTTTCTTGAATTTGTACATTGGATTTACTTCATGGGGAAGCCAATTTATTTGTTCCCAATTGAACTTCTTTGTCTTCCTAAAATTTAAATTTATCCAGAAAGAAAGGTGATTCAATGCTATTGTATCTCAATGTCTCAGTTTGAAGAATATGTTTTTAATTTTACACATAAAATCACAACAAACTCCAAACATATATTGGC
>NW_027890075.1:0-242 GCF_054177405.1 Leptonychotes weddellii | reverse complement strand
GAATTTCACTTTTTTGTCTCTATTGAAATGATCAAGAGTCTGTTTAGTTTGTTAATACAGTGTTATTTGTAGATGCTTTTTTCAAAATATTTAATGAAGTTTACAGTCACAAAAAGACAAAATTCACAAGTGTGTATCTTAATGAGTTTTCAAAAATTAAACATACACATTCAGTTAGCGCCTAGAGCAAGCAACAGAACATGTTGGCAACACACAAACCTCTCTCATGCCCCCTTCTATCT
>NW_027890074.1:0-242 GCF_054177405.1 Leptonychotes weddellii | reverse complement strand
GAAAGTTAAGGAATTTGCTATTTTATAGGTGAGGAAAGAGCCAATAGAGATAACAAATATTGTGAGTTCATAGAAGACCATAAACAGGGTGGTCTAGGAAAGCTTCCCGGAGGGGGAGGCGGCACATGCTGCCAGAAAGCAGGAGGGAGAAGATCAAAGACATTCTGCCAGGTCAGAAGGATTGGTGGGAGCACTAAAATTGGCACCAAGTCTGAAAATGGTCTTTTTATTTTTTATTTTTT
>NW_027890073.1:0-242 GCF_054177405.1 Leptonychotes weddellii | reverse complement strand
GTAAGACACTAAAATAAAATATACTTCTAGAAACATTTTAACCAGTTCTCATGAAACTAACTTGTGTACAATATCTGAATAGACCAGAGGCCTATCACGTTTAACAAGTAATGATCAGAGGGGCGCCCGGGTGGCTCAGTCTGTTAAGTGTCTGCCTTCGGCTCAGGTCATGATCCCAGGCTCCTGGGATTGAGCGCCAAATCGGGCTCCCTGCTCAGCGGGGAGTTTGCTTCTTCCTCTCC
>NW_027890072.1:0-242 GCF_054177405.1 Leptonychotes weddellii | reverse complement strand
TTCCAGAACCTGAGACACTAAGTCCCTGCTGCTGCAAGCCACCAGCTCGTGGCCGTTTGTCATGGCAGCCCTGGGAGACCCATGCGATGTTCTACCTGTAACTCCCCAATCGATGCTTGGAGAAATCAGAGAAAGCGCTGCAGCTACGATCCTTACTCACAGATAAGGCACCTGCAGCTCAGAGAGGTTAAGACACGTGCCCAAGAGCACACAGCTCACTTCCTGTTCTGGCTGGCCCAGGA
>NW_027890071.1:0-242 GCF_054177405.1 Leptonychotes weddellii | reverse complement strand
CTGGGGCTACACTGCTAGGAAAGTTCAACTAAATCCTGAGAACTCTCATCACAAGGAGAAAATTTTTTTCTTTATTCTTTTCTCCCCTTTTTTTATTACATCAATATGAAATGATGGATCTTAGCCGAACCTACTGTGCTAATCATTTCACAGTACATGTAAATCACACCATCGTGTTGTACCCCTTAAAATTACACGGGGATCTATGTCAGTTATTTCTCAGTAAAACAGGGAAAAATAAT
>NW_027890070.1:0-242 GCF_054177405.1 Leptonychotes weddellii | reverse complement strand
TTTCCTGTGTTTGAGTCTCTTGTGGTTTGTCTCCCTCTCTGATTTCATTTTGTATTATTTTCCCTCCTGTTTTTTTTCTTAAATCCCACATATGAGTGAAATCATATGATGATTGTCTTTCTCTGACTTATTTCGCTTAGCATAATACCCTCTAGTTCCATCCATGTCATTGCAAATGGTAAGACTTTTTTTTTTTTTTAAAGATTTTATTTATTTATTTGAGAGAGAATGAGAGAGAGCAC
>NW_027890069.1:0-1601 GCF_054177405.1 Leptonychotes weddellii | reverse complement strand
CACACAAGAAGCCTGCAGAGACAGTCCCCTGAGTGGTGGCCATCAGAAGTGGGAATTACAAAACCAGCTAAAAAACTAAAGTAAGCCCTTGAAAGATATTTGTTTAAATCATTTCAATTTTGCAATAATTCATAAAAAAGAAAATGCTGGCACATTGAAATTCTATAGTGAAGTCTATACCAATTAACAAGCCATCCTGCTGAACCCTAACATTTGAGAGCCCGGGGGCAAGAATACAAATAGAGGCCAACATACTATATTCTATATATTCAAAAGTTATAAATCAAGACAACTTTTAAATAAAAATAGATTCTCTCTTCCTACTCTGACAAATACAACTTCATAACAGAAAGATAAATGTATAAAGCTATGCTTTTTCATATATGACTTAAATTCAGCAAAATGACAGAATTAAATTTAAGAAGTATTATTTTGGGATGACTGGGTGGCTCAGTCAGTTAAGCATCTGCCTTTGGCTCAGGTCATGATCTCAGGGTTCTGGGATCGAGCCCCGCATTGGGCTCCTTGCTCAGCGGGGAACCTGCTTCTCCCTCTGTCTGCTGCTCCCCCTGTCTGTGCTCTCCCTCTCTCTCTCTGGCAAATAAATAAATAAAACCATTAAAAAAATATATTGTTGTAAAACTGGTCTGTGAGTGGACTGAGTAATAAAACTTATAACTCAAACTTCTTTAAAAATCATTTTTTTTACCTTCATTTCAGCAAAATACATTACTCAAGATTTTTACAGTCTGTGCTATTTTGAAAGGGGTCACTTAAGAATTAAAAATTAAATGTAATCATAAATGTGTACAAAATATGAATATTTTTACAAAAATGTTAACTAAGATAATTTTAAAAGTGAAAATATTATCTTGCATGCATATTGTCAAAAAATATTCTTCTAAAGTATTCAACATCTACTGAAAGTGAGGGCAAGGTACAAATTATAATTCATATCAAAATTTTAAATATATTTAAATAATGCTAAAAATTTTTTGAAAATGTAATTAAATGTATTCAATATTTTATTAAATATCTTAGTAAAAATGAAACTTAGCAATTCTAACACTCAGCATCAATCTAATTATATCTGATATGCTTTAGGCATATTACATGTATACATATACAGAAATTTAAGTGAACTATAAATTGTAAAATATTGCATAACACTTTTCAGCTGCCTCATGCAAATGTTGTAAATACCATGCTAATCTGTGAGTACCCCCAGAATCAAACTGAAACATAAAAGCACAAAAAACATATATATGTTATATACTACTGGTTAACAAGAATTTATTTCATTCATGCTATCTAAGAAAGATTTAACAATTTATCTAATTACCTAAGTGTTCCTTCCACTTGAATGTGTGATAGAGGTGTTACCTAATGCCACAGTAATAATCATAATGCAATATATAAGTTCATCAAATCAACATGCTGTATACCTTATACAAAGTTATATGTCAATTATAACTCTATAAAGCTAGGGAAAAAATCTTTCTCACACACTGAAGCCATATCCATCTTCAAAGAACAGAAGTATAATCCACAAACTCACCACATTTACATACGGTCGCCTTTTGTTTCAGGAATACAGGGGG
>NW_027890068.1:0-242 GCF_054177405.1 Leptonychotes weddellii | reverse complement strand
CGAAGATTCCACTCTTAAAGGGCACAGGCACAATCTCATTTGTTCTGCATCCCAGTGTAGAGGCAGCAGTTTGAAGAGTGCCTGGGTTACCTATAAAGGAGATCCATTGACTAATTTCAGGACATGTGCTGAAGGGGTAGAGATCTGTTGATCTGCAGGGACAGAAGCACTAGTGGTCACCTTTTTTTTTTTTTTTTTTAACTTTCCTTGTGCCTAGCTGTATTGTCCCGGATAAGTATAAT
>NW_027890067.1:0-242 GCF_054177405.1 Leptonychotes weddellii | reverse complement strand
TTTTATTCCCATCGGTTAATTTAATCATAGTGACCTGACAAGGTCCATGTTATTATTATTATATCACTACTTTAAACATGAGAACACCTAAAGCGTAGAGAGTGGTGGGCTGCAAATGTTAACAGCTGATCTCTGGGAGAGATATCAAAATAAAAACGAGCCCCAATGACAGCATTTGCCAATTTCCGTGATGTCCAGACGCCTACCGTGGCCGGTTTTAAGCTCCCAATGGGCCCTCATTG
>NW_027890066.1:0-242 GCF_054177405.1 Leptonychotes weddellii | reverse complement strand
CACATTTATTTCAATAAACCACCTTCTGTAGTAATCACAGTTTACGTATATTTCCGGTTGAAAATTGATTCTCTAGGACTGTGTCATACCTCCTCTTTGAATACCTTTAATCATTATTTTTTAGTCTCCTCTTGTAGAAGTAATTGCATTACGTACCTACTAACACAGGCTTATACACTTTTCTATGCTCTCCAAATACTCTCACTTTCCAATAGCATGTTGTATTATATTTGTATTTTTCT
>NW_027890065.1:0-242 GCF_054177405.1 Leptonychotes weddellii | reverse complement strand
GTTGTATAATAAGGAATTTCTTTGGTCTTTGTCTTGGGTTGCGGGCATGGAGCTTCTAAAACCCTTTGAATTTCCCAAATGATAGAGTATCTTGGTAATTCTTGAGCCCTTTAGATCACAGCCGAGTTGATGCTAAGGAGATGAGACCACTCAGGGTGGGGGCTAGTCCCCAGAAAGACCAGTTCTGTGATGGGAGGGTCGCAGCTTTGAACCTGCCTGACGTTGGGGAAGTGAGTTGAGGC
>NW_027890064.1:0-242 GCF_054177405.1 Leptonychotes weddellii | reverse complement strand
TCTACTACCAACTTGTCTTGGGACTGCTTTTTCTCCTCCTGACAAAAATGAAAGTATTAGGGTAAAAGTCATTATTCCAGAGTGAATTGCAATGCCCAAAGCCATTGTTAAAATGTGTGTAGTTTTAACAGAGAGTGGAAGAAAGAAACACAGTCTTAACAAAATTGGTGCTGGCAGGGGTGATGAGCTGCGCATGAGGGAGTGATGCCAACTGGTATCAAAGGGATTGGGCATGTTTTGCT
>NW_027890063.1:0-242 GCF_054177405.1 Leptonychotes weddellii | reverse complement strand
TCTAATTCTGGAGAGTAAAAAAGAGTAGGCAGATTCACACAGATTTTTTTTTTTCCCCACTTACTTGATTCTGATTTTTTTTTGGTTATGTTGATCATCATACTTTACATCATTAGTTTTTGATGTAGTGTTCCATGATTCATTGTTTGCGTATAACACCCAGTGCTCCATGCAGAACATGCCCTCTTTAATACCCATCACCAGGCTAACCCATCCCCCGCCCCTGCAGAACCCTCAGTTTG
>NW_027890062.1:0-242 GCF_054177405.1 Leptonychotes weddellii | reverse complement strand
CTCGCGCCTCCAGCAAGGAGCCGTCAGTTCTGGATTTCAGACCGTGGAGGAGAGCCACACACGCTCCCCGGGCCGTGGCTCCCACCAGTTACAGAACATTTCCCTGAACAACTGCTAAGGAAGACGGTCCGCCCTGAGCATGTTGGATTGTGAGAGGAGACCACCCAGGGACTAAAATTCTCACCCAGGGGCCCTGGGGAGCTCAGCCGGTTGAGCGTCTGACTCTTGGTTTCAGCTCAGGT
>NW_027890061.1:0-242 GCF_054177405.1 Leptonychotes weddellii | reverse complement strand
CAAGCTTGGTGCACGGCTGCAACTGTGCATTAAAAAGAAAACGAAAGAAAGGGAAAAAAGCAAACAGAAGCTTTAAACATTTTTATATCATTCCCATTAAATTCATTACAAGGGAAGGAATCAGGGCACAATGTAGGCCTATCACATGGGCCTGATTTGGGGAGGGGAGAGGGGACGGCATTGCTCCAATAGTGAACAATGGGAATTTTGTTCAATTTCCCTCATTTCAGCCCTGATTAAAT
>NW_027890060.1:0-242 GCF_054177405.1 Leptonychotes weddellii | reverse complement strand
TGTGGAAAAAAAAAAAAATGGGTTCTTTCCTTTTGCACATGGCCTTTAGAGTTAAAATTTGGCAATAAATATTAACACCTAAAAAAACGCATATTCTTTGACTCGGCACTCCCGCTCTGGAATCCATCCCATAGGTGTACCCACAGACATTTGTGCAGTGATCATTCTATTAATAATGAAACTGGAATGGGGCTCCTGGGTGGCTCAGTCATTAAGCGTCTGCCTTCGGCTCAGGTCATGAT
>NW_027890059.1:0-242 GCF_054177405.1 Leptonychotes weddellii | reverse complement strand
GTATCTATTTTAAAGCCTCGCCCAAAGCCTTTTTACATCGTATTAAAGGTCAAGGAGAGGTGCCTCAGCCTGGTGATTCAATAGATAAAATAAAAGTGGTTAATGCCATAGCTACTGATAAAGAGTCATTTGAAGCGCTTGTTGTGGCTCGCCCTGAACAGTTGGAAGACTCTGACTTACAAATTCTTGATTTGCCAACTGATCTTCAAGGCAGTGTGGCACGGGAAAGTTAATATTTTTAG
>NW_027890058.1:0-1601 GCF_054177405.1 Leptonychotes weddellii | reverse complement strand
TCCCCCCCCCCCCCCCCCCCGGCTGACTTATTTTTAGCTCTCCTTTCTAGCTAGATGCAGGGAACAACCCCTATACATCCCTGCCCACTATTCTTCCTGTTTTCTGGAAAACACTAGCAGAGTCGTCAGAGAGGACCAGTTCTCCCATGGGGGGTTGGCCTCCCAGGCACGGCCCCAGGTTCCCCGCGAAGGGCAAGGAAGAAGAGAGGCACACAGAGGGGCTGCCTGGGGGGCTTCATCAAAGAGTCCAGAAACTTCCCAGGGAAAAAAAGGAGCCAAGAAGGGGTGCCCCCGGCCCAGACAGGAGACCGGCAAGAAGATGGATTTCAGGCCAATCAGTAAACCCCACGGGATCAGAAGAGGGTGGCAGGCAGATGGGGAGGCAGTGGAGTTTCTGAGCGAAAAGCGAACCCGAAGTCTAGACTCAAGCCACAGCGGGGAGCACCCACAGCTGCGGGGAGCACCCTACAAACTCGGAAACGGCTGCCATGTCACACAGTACGTCCCAAAAGACCAAAGACGAGGGACACACGCCCCTGCAGTTTCAGCCCCTGAGAAATGGGGCAAAGAGAAAGCCCCGAAGAGCACAGCCGCAGCGCCCCTGGGCCTGGGCTCGGACGCCCCCGCAGCCCCCCACCGCGGCCCCCCAGCAGCGCGGCGCCTCGGCCCGCGGAGCCCGCAGTGCAGGACGAAGGAAGGATGTCGTCAGAGGAAAACCTTTCTTGCCTGGACTGTCCAGCCAGCCCAGCTCTCGCTCTCTGAGCTCCCGAGACCCTGAAGAGTCTCCCTGTATGACACACTCTCAACGACCACCGGTAACGCGGTGACGCATCCGTGTCACCGAGGACGAAAGCCCACGCGTCTCCCAGGGGCCTCGCAGTTCCGTTACCCCGATGCGGCTTCCCGGCGCCTGCATTCCCCGCAACGTGGAGCAACCCTGGAGGTCTGCCAGGAGGGGGCAGTAGAGGCCTGTGCCCAGAGCCCAGGCTGGGCGCTCGCCTCCTGGACTCCACACGCTGTGGCTTGGGCCTCAGGGGCTGGGCGAGTCCGGGGAGCCCCGTAGCCTCTGCCAGCTTCTATTTCCTTGTCCACAACGGAGGACTGACGGGACCCACTCCGTCCAGGGCCGCATAATTAGCAAGCCCGGAGGCCCAGGCTGCCAGGGCGCAGTGGCCATACAGAGCTGTGGTCGGGGGGCCTGGGGAGGGGGCGGCCGCAGGTACCTACCGCCCTGTTTATGTGCTTCCTGATAAGGCAGTAGAGCACGGGCAGCGTGACGTAGGCCAGCATCTCCCAGAGCTTCCCGGTCAGCAGCATCCACAGGACCCGGTCCTCCGCCTGCAGGTCGATCCAGCACCAGCCGACTGACACGTCCGAGGCGTCATAGCCGATCTTCTTCAGGGCGACAGCTGCCACCGTGATGGCCAGCGGGACCCCCCAGCTGAGGAACAACGGGCAAACGAGGCAGCCAAGGTCAGGCCCTGCTCCCAGCGAAGCCAGAAGGGGCAAAGCCAGGGACGCTCGGCAGACAGAACGGTGCTGCCGAACCCTGGACCACACATCAGCCCCGCACAAAGCGGGGCAGGAGTGCTCAACTCCCC
>NW_027890057.1:0-242 GCF_054177405.1 Leptonychotes weddellii | reverse complement strand
CCTCACTCATCATCTGACAGACACTTGCGAGGCACCTGGTGTCCAGGCAGGAGGTACAGAGTTGACTTGCCCACAGCGCCTGCCCCAGGGTGAAGCCCAGGACGCCGGGCGAAAGGCTGGACTCGAGGTGTTTGTAGCAGCAAGAAGAGGGGCAGGCTGGCGGCACAGGGAGTTTAGGGAGCTCTCCAGGTGTTTGGCACGTGGCTAGCTCTGCCCTGGAAGGGACAGGGAGGCCCAGGTGG
>NW_027890056.1:0-242 GCF_054177405.1 Leptonychotes weddellii | reverse complement strand
GAATAGTCCCATTTAGGGACTGGAGGAAGCAACTTAGCATGAGTCACTGGCCTAAAATATACTTTCCACCCACATGCCCCGTGCCTGGAATTCGGTGGTGATGGTGGCATTCTCTAGGGTTAATCCTGGCCCTCTTCAAGTGGTACTCCTTTGGAGTGCAAAGTATGTGGGGAAAGGCAGCAATTAAGGTAGAGCATCTGGGGCCGGTTCTGCTTTTGCCCTGAAAGCTGGCAAAAGAGACG
>NW_027890055.1:0-242 GCF_054177405.1 Leptonychotes weddellii | reverse complement strand
TGTGGAAAAAAAAAAAAATGGGTTCTTTCCTTTTGCACATGGTCTTTAGAGTTAAAATTTGGCAATAAATATTAACACCTAAAAAAACGCATATTCTTTGACTCGGCACTCCCGCTCTGGAATCCATCCCATAGGTGTACCCACAGACATTTGTGCAGTGATCATTCTATTAATAATGAAACTGGAATGGGGCTCCTGGGTGGCTCAGTCATTAAGCGTCTGCCTTCGGCTCAGGTCATGAT
>NW_027890054.1:0-242 GCF_054177405.1 Leptonychotes weddellii | reverse complement strand
GTAGTTGTTTATCTCTCTATTTCTCAGCTTCTTTATTCTCTATCATTTGGTCTTCTATATCACTAATTCTCTCTTCTGTCTCATTTATCCTTGCAGTTAGAGCCTCTATTTTTTTTTTATTTTTTTTATTCTTATGTTAATCCCCATACATTACATCATTAGTTCTAGATGAAGTGTTCCATGATTCATTGTTCGTGCAAAACACCCAGTGCTCCATGCAGAACGTGCCCTCCTCCATACCC
>NW_027890053.1:0-242 GCF_054177405.1 Leptonychotes weddellii | reverse complement strand
TTCCCTTTGAAGGCTCAATAATATTCCTCTGTATGTATCTATAACATTTTGTTATCCATTCATTACCTTTTGACAATTGGGCTGCCATCTGAAGATTCTCAGAATCCTCTAGAAGCAAACAGTATGAGAAGAAAAACAGCTACTCCAGGGCCATCAGACCAAGTAGATGAAGAGTACTTTCCAAATTCTGAATCAAACTTTCAGCTTGTCTTTCTGGTTTTGCTCTTCAAATCTTCTTAGGC
>NW_027890052.1:0-242 GCF_054177405.1 Leptonychotes weddellii | reverse complement strand
TGTGAGAAGATTGGGGTTTTTTATTTTCTTTTTTTTTTTTTTAAAGATTTTATTTATTTATTTGAGAGAGAGAGAATGAAAGACAGAAAGCATGAGAGGGAGGAGGGTCAGAGGGAGAAGCAGACTCCCCGCTGAGCAGGGAGCCCGATGCGGGACTCGATCCCGGGACTCCAGGATCGTGACCTGAGCCGAAGGCAGTCGCTCAACCAACTGAGCCACCCAGGCGCCCCGGTTTTTTATTT
>NW_027890051.1:0-242 GCF_054177405.1 Leptonychotes weddellii | reverse complement strand
TCTCTTTAGGCCCCTGATTCTTCCACTGCTGAGTAGATAGAAACTCTTATGCTCTGATACTCAGCTCTCTCTAAATGAAATTTTAACTCTTCAATTCTGAAGAGCTGAATGTTTTAAGGGCTGACTCTTACTACTTAACAAGGACCAGGGGCACCTGGGTGGCTCAGTCGTTAAGCATCTGCCTTCGGCTCAGGTCATGTTCCCAGGGTCCTGGGCTCGAGCACTGCATCAGGCTCCCTGCT
>NW_027890050.1:0-242 GCF_054177405.1 Leptonychotes weddellii | reverse complement strand
TGGAGGTCCCCGCTGTGACACCCCTCCACCCCCAAAGCCCAGGCCTAGGAGCAAGCACTGTCCATGGATTGCAAGGCTTTTATTGCTGGAATCCTTTACTCAGACACCTGGACATGGTAGGCTGCTGAGACTACTTAGTTAGTGATCAGTTAAGTGACATCCTTGGGGGGCGCCTGGGTGGCTCAGTTGGTTAAGTGACTGCCTTCGGCTCAGGTCATGATCCTGGAGTCCCGGGATCGAGT
>NW_027890049.1:0-242 GCF_054177405.1 Leptonychotes weddellii | reverse complement strand
TTTTATTCCCATCGGTTAATTTAATCATAGTGACCTGACAAGATCCATGTTATTATTATTATATCACTACTTTAAACATGAGAACACCTAAAGCGTAGAGAGTGGTGGGCTGCAAATGTTAACAGCTGATCTCTGGGAGAGATATCAAAATAAAAACGAGCCCCAATGACAGCATTTGCCAATTTCCGTGATGTCCAGACGCCTACCGTGGCCGGTTTTAAGCTCCCAATGGGCCCTCATTG
>NW_027890048.1:0-242 GCF_054177405.1 Leptonychotes weddellii | reverse complement strand
TCTTAAAATAAATACAGATATGATATATATTTGTATATATCTCTTATATATATATTTATATATATAATATATATATAAATATATTTCTTATATATATTTTTATCTCTTATATATATAGCTTCCATAAAACTTAATTAAAAATCCTCTGAAAGCCCTAGATTTTTTATTTATTTTTATTTTTTTATTATGTTATGCTAATCACCATACATTACATCATTAGTTTTTGATGTAGTTTTCCATGA
>NW_027890047.1:0-1601 GCF_054177405.1 Leptonychotes weddellii | reverse complement strand
CCATCCCACCACATTCCCATTTCTATCCCCACCTCCACCCCATCCCCATCTCCAAGCAACTAGCTGCAGAAATGGCCTTCGTGTTGGGTGGCCCTCAGACCCCACTGTCAGAAGGTGCTACACGGGACCAGCTTGTTGGAGGCCTTCTACAACTCTGCAGGCTAGTTAAGGAAAACATGCAGCTAGTAACAGTAATTAAAACATGCCATGCTGTGAAGGAACAGAGGTTATAAGATTGTCAATAATCCTTTCTTCATCCCCAGTGCAGTGAAGACTGGATTCTACCACTTACAATTTTCCCTGCACTTCTCATATTTCAGGACTTACTGGGAAAGAACTGTATGGCCTGGTGCCTTTCATGTTCCCTTTGGGCCCCAAGGGCCATACGTAACCATACATAAGGAGGATATCACTGCCTATGTTGAGCTTTCCAGAAATAGCTCCAGAAATCCACCTGTAGCTTACAACCCTGGCTCAGTTCGCTGGAATTTCCTACCCAGTATCTCAGGGGGCTGAGATATGGATCCCCTACGACCTCAGGCTGGGAGGATGGGGGCTGGGGACTGGAGCCCCTGACCCACCAGCTCTGCCTGTGAGTGCATGAAATGCTGTGAGTACGAAAGTACCGTTCTTCTTGTGAGCAGGGAGGCAAAAGTACTGAAGAGCATTGCTAGATCCTCTTTCACTGCCCGCCCTGCCCAAGCCTGAGCCCCGACTGGCTGCTCCCATTCATTTTGCCTCACATCTCCTCCCCGGGCCTGATGCATGCACAGGAGGGCTGGTACAGCTCTCAGGAGCCCCCCTTAGCAAAGCAGAGCGCACTCCCCACCCCAGCAAACTCTCCTGGTAGCCAACACCAGCTTTCTGGGGTCTTGTTCTGATTCTGAGAGGGTCCTTAGGATCCTCCAAGCCATCAGTCAGCGGGGCAGGTGCAGTCTGGGAAAAGGAATGCTTTGATAAACTGTTCTTCATTAACCCGGAGGAACCTCTGAGCGTGGGCCAGTCTCCATCAACTTCAGAGAAGAACGCTGTGGAGTGGGCCTCCTCAAACCTGCACGGGGCACAATTGCTCTTTGGCGTTCTCGACATTTCCCTTAAGAAAGTAATGCTGGCCCTGATTCCAGTAGACCTTTAAAAGGCACTTTATTAAAGTCTCAGAACCGATTAGACAGGAGTCATGCTGGGTCTGTCGGGCTCAATTTATATCATCTCTACTTCCCCAAAATGGAGCTGAGCCAGCCAGGCAGGCTTCCCTGGAATGCGCAGGGATCAACGCCAAGGCCACCTTCCCTCTGTGATCCACAATGAGCAATCCCCCTCCTTCCCACGCAGAGTGGCCCTGCGTCCTGCCTGGGGGAGGGGGGTGGTCAGAGCGCCCTCTGAGCTTCACTGTCCAATACAGTAGCCACGTGGCTCATCTGAACAGAGATGGACCCTAACTATAAAATATGTACCAGATTCTGAAGATTTTGTATAAAAAAGTGAAATATCCCATTATTATTTTTAAATTGATGTCATGTTGAAACTATAATATTTTGGATATACGGGATTAAAGCTAGTATAAAAATTAATTCCTCCTGGTTTTTTTTTTGTTTTTTTTT
>NW_027890046.1:0-242 GCF_054177405.1 Leptonychotes weddellii | reverse complement strand
TTTTTTTTCCCTGACACCAGAAACACAGCATGAAGAAAGCCAATTAAATTGAACATCTCATCAACCTATTAACAAGTATACAATTACACTTCAGGGTTTATTTTTCCAACATTTGATTTAAAGCACAGTGTTAGGGAAGTGATATATATATCCATATTTTGACTTGACAGCTTGTATCTAAATAGCCTATTACTGCTTATCCTGGGGGATTTAAAACAAATTATGTCAAACAATAGAAAGAC
>NW_027890045.1:0-242 GCF_054177405.1 Leptonychotes weddellii | reverse complement strand
CCTCACTCATCATCTGACAGACACTTGCGAGGCACCTGGTGTTCAGGCAGGAGGTACAGAGTTGACTTGCCCACAGCGCCTGCCCCAGGGTGAAGCCCAGGACGCCGGGCGAAAGGCTGGACTCGAGGTGTTTGTAGCAGCAAGAAGAGGGGCAGGCTGGCGGCACAGGGAGTTTAGGGAGCTCTCCAGGTGTTTGGCACGTGGCTAGCTCTGCCCTGGAAGGGACAGGGAGGCCCAGGTGG
>NW_027890044.1:0-242 GCF_054177405.1 Leptonychotes weddellii | reverse complement strand
CAATTTCACACAAGCTTGGTGCACGGCTGCAACTGTGCATTAAAAAGAAAGGGAAAAAAGCAAACAGAAGCTTTAAACATTTTTATATCATTCCCATTAAATTCATTACAAGGGAAGGAATCAGGGCACAATGTAGGCCTATCACATGGGCCTGATTTGGGGAGGGGAGAGGGGACGGCATTGCTCCAATAGTGAACAATGGGAATTTTGTTCAATTTCCCTCATTTCAGCCCTGATTAAAT
>NW_027890043.1:0-242 GCF_054177405.1 Leptonychotes weddellii | reverse complement strand
TCTGAGTCCTTTTAACTAGCGACACTGTGTTATCAGAGTACTGGGTAATTGGTGGCAGGATATTTGAGAATAAATCAACACACACTTCCAACTTAAACATTTAATGCTCACTTTTCGTCTACATCCTGCTTGTCCAGTCAGAAATGTGTTTCTCCAGGGGCATCTGGTTGGCTTAGTTGGTTAAGCGTCTAACTCTTGATTTTGGCTCAGGTCATGATCCTCGGGGTCATGAGATCGAGCCC
>NW_027890042.1:0-242 GCF_054177405.1 Leptonychotes weddellii | reverse complement strand
CTCGCGCCTCCAGCAAGGAGCCGTCAGTTCTGGATTTCAGACTGTGGAGGAGAGCCACACACGCTCCCCGGGCCGTGGCTCCCACCAGTTACAGAACATTTCCCTGAACAACTGCTAAGGAAGACGGTCCGCCCTGAGCATGTTGGATTGTGAGAGGAGACCACCCAGGGACTAAAATTCTCACCCAGGGGCCCTGGGGAGCTCAGCCGGTTGAGCGTCTGACTCTTGGTTTCAGCTCAGGT
>NW_027890041.1:0-242 GCF_054177405.1 Leptonychotes weddellii | reverse complement strand
TGAGGAAGGACACTATATCATACTTAAAGGGTTTATCCAACAAGAAGATAAAACAATTTTAAATGTCTATGCCCCTAACATGGGAGCAGCCAATTATATAAGCCAATTAATCACAAAATCAAAGAAACACATTGACAATAATACAATAATAGTAGGGGACTTTAACACCCCCCTCACTGAAATGGACAGATCATCTAAGGAAAAGATCAATAAGGAAATAAAGACTTTAAATGACACACTGG
>NW_027890040.1:0-242 GCF_054177405.1 Leptonychotes weddellii | reverse complement strand
TTTTTTTTTTTTTACATTGCCATTCAATCAAAAAGATTTCCTGATTTCACTTTGGTTTGCTTCTTTGTTCAGTGGGATGGAAAGAAGTGTGGCTTATTTAATTTCCAAGTATTTGGAGATTTTACAGGTATTATTCTGTAATTTATTCCAAATTTAATTCCATTTTGATTAGAGTTAATTTGATTTCAATTCTTTTCAGCTTGTTGAGATTTGCCTTATAATTTGGGACATAGTCTGAAGTT
>NW_027890039.1:0-242 GCF_054177405.1 Leptonychotes weddellii | reverse complement strand
TGCCTGCCCTCCACCAGGATGTCCCACTCAGGGAGCAGAGGACGCAAACCTGGGAGTTCCAAAATACCTAGCAAATAAAACAATAAAGATGTTGCTAACTTAATATCTTGTTGCAATTCATGGAAATGAAAATGTCTATTAAAATAGCTGCTGAGAGGGTTTCATGCAAATGGCCAGTGAAGGATGATTAAGATGAAATAGGGGGATCCTCAATGAGTGTAACCCATCACCTGTGAAGGGCC
>NW_027890038.1:0-242 GCF_054177405.1 Leptonychotes weddellii | reverse complement strand
TGAGTGCTATACAGGAGGAAGGAGTGGGGCTATAGGAGTTAGGCCATCTTTCGTTTTAGGTACTTCTTGTGTCATTTTTGTGTGGGTGATTTTTTTTCAACACAGTTATTTTGGAACCTTGAAGCCTTTTGAAGCCTTTTGCATACCAATTAAAATAGGTATCTCATTCTGTTTGTTTAATTTGGGAACACTATTTTTATTTATTTTTTTTTTTTTAAAGATTTTATTTATTTATTTGACAG
>NW_027890037.1:0-242 GCF_054177405.1 Leptonychotes weddellii | reverse complement strand
TGTGACCTCACTTGGGTCCTTTGAGGGTGTCCTCCAACTCTTGGGGATTAATGGGCTACATGATTTGCAGCTGATTTCTCCCAGCTCCCTCTGGGCTCTCCTACCTATCATGGGGGTGTCCACAAGTCTAGACAAGTAGACTTTAAAACTGTGTTCACATCACTACACATTCTACTTGTTTTGTTACTCATGTACATGGCCATTTCAGAAATTCCTAGAATAGTCTGGTACACTAAGTATCA
>NW_027890036.1:0-1601 GCF_054177405.1 Leptonychotes weddellii | reverse complement strand
ATCCCGGGACTCCAGGATCATGACCTGAGCCAAAGGCAGTCGCTTAACCAACTGAGCCACCCAGGTGTCCCTTTGTCTTCATTTTTAAAAGATAGCTTTGCTGAGGGTTGCCTGGGTGGCTCAGTCGGTTAAGCATCTGCCTTCGGCTCAGGTCATGATCCCAGGGTCCTGGGATCGAGCCCCACATCAAGCTCCCTGCTCAGTGGGGAGCCTGCTTCCCCCTCTCCCACTCCCCATGCTTATTCATGTGTGCTCTCTCTCAAATAAATAAATAAAATCTTAAAAAAAAAAGATAGCTTTGCTGAATATGTGATTCTTCTTTGACAGATTTTTTTTCCTTTGAGCTCTTTGAATATGTTAGCCCACTGCTTTGTAGCCTCCATTGTTTCTAATAAGAAGACAGCTGTTATTCTTACTAAGTTTCCCTCCTAAGTGATGAGTGATTATTCTCCTGCTGTATTCAAGATTATCTCTTTGGTTTTGGCTCTTTGTATTTTTAATATAATGTATCTAATTGTGGATCTCTTTGAATTCATTTTACTTGGAGTTTGTTGACCTTCCTGACTCTGTGGGTTATTGTTTTTCAATAATTTTGGATATTTTCAGTCACTACTTCCTCAAAATATTTTTCTGCTCCCTTCTCTCCCCTGGTACTGCCATTAAACATATGTGGGTGTGCTTAACCATGACCTACATTTTCCCTGAGTCTCCTTTCATTTTTCTTTATTCTTTCTTCTCTCTCTTTCAGATTACATAATTTCTGTCCATCAATCAATTTTCAAGTTTGCTAATTCTTTCTTCAACTAGTTCAAATCTGTTAAGACCCTCTAGTAAATTTTTCCTTTCGATTGTACCTTCCAGCTATTTTGAGGTCTTTTTCTGTTTAATCCAACATCTATTAACAGGCAGTTTCTGGGGCCTGCTTATTTCCCAATGTACATACGGGGCATCCTTTCCTGTCTCATATTTTTTGTTGGAAACTGGACATTGTACATAATGTGTGACAATATGGTAGATAATATTGTGGCAAATCTGAGTACTTACCACTCCCACAAGATCTTTATTTCTATTTGCTGGTTTATTTTTTTAACTGGCTAGATTATTTTAGTGAACTCTACCCAACACAATGTTAAACCTCTCATATTGCAATTCAATGGTTGCAACCCTGGCCTCTCAAACAGAAGTGGGATCCAGGTTTAAATGACTTTAAGTCCCATCTTTAAGTCCTAGATCTGGTTCAGAGTCAGACCACCACTGTTGCTGGGGCCTGAGGTCTCCAAGCAGAAGTACAGGAAATGGGTATAGATGTGACCAGCCAGGACCCAAGGTTCCCAGAATCCATCCCAGTACTTGGGTGTCCTCAATATAGTTTTCTGTGGGAGGGACCCCAAACTGACCCTCAGGAACATAGAAACGGGCCAGGCCTGGAGCTGGTCCTGGGAAGTGGGACATGGCCATGTGCACAGGGAAGAGCTATATGGAACAGACACTTTCAGGGCTGGGTTAGGTGGCCCAGACCTCTGTCCCTGGATTACTGCCTCAAGACTTGCCTTCCACAGGGGCCATGGCCACTCTGAACAGGCTGGCAGCAGAATCCCACA
>NW_027890035.1:0-242 GCF_054177405.1 Leptonychotes weddellii | reverse complement strand
TGTGAGAAAGAAATTTGTAAATTATAAAACAAGACACAGATACTAGGTATGTTCTTTACATATATTTATTATATCAGTGTTAGTATTTATTAGTGTCATATTACTATTTATTAAGTATCACTATCATTATCTTCTATCTTACCTAAGCCATTTCAGAAGGCTCAACATTCAAGATGGTGTTCTTCTACCTCTTCTCATTTTTCTTTTCTGGAATCTTCTGGAAATAATTATTGATTTATTTT
>NW_027890034.1:0-242 GCF_054177405.1 Leptonychotes weddellii | reverse complement strand
AGCTCAGGAAGTGATCTTGGGCATAATCACAGTATAGATGGTATTCCAAGTGTGTTGATACCTTACCAGAGCTTTTTAACTAAATAATACCTAATTGCAAGCTTGAAGCTTGGAGTAAATGTTTTACTAATGTAAATCAAAAATGAAAGGAAACTTATAATATTGAAAGTACTAACATTGGGAAAAAAAAAAAAAAAAAACTCCAGGGCGCCGGGGTGGCTCAGTCAGTTAAGGGTCTGCTT
>NW_027890032.1:0-242 GCF_054177405.1 Leptonychotes weddellii | reverse complement strand
GGTGGACCCCAGATGTTGGGGGGTGGACCCCTGGTGCCGGCGGGTGGACACCGGGAGCTGGCGGGGGCAGCTGGGGAGGGCCCGGAGGCCCTGAGGGTGCAGGCCCACTGGGCGGCATGGGTGGCAGAGGCAGGCCTCCCGGTGGTGGCGGGGGCAAAGACTCTGGCAGAGGCGGCCGGGGCGGCAGACCATTCATCAGCGGGGGCGGGGGTCTCTTCACCCCAGGAGGCCCAGCAGGGAGG
>NW_027890031.1:0-242 GCF_054177405.1 Leptonychotes weddellii | reverse complement strand
TTTCTTCAAGATCCTGATTTCATTTCCTTGGATATATACCCAGAAGTGGTATATGGTTGTCCTCTTTTTTATTTTTTGAGGAATCTCCATATTGTTTTCAATAGTGGCTGTACCAATTTACATTCCTACCAACAGTGCACAGGGGTTCCCTTTTCTCCACATCTTGCCAGTACTTGTTATCTCATCTTTTTTTTTTTTTATTCTTATGTTAATCCCCATACATTACATCATTAGTTCTAGAT
>NW_027890030.1:0-242 GCF_054177405.1 Leptonychotes weddellii | reverse complement strand
CTCTAGCTTCCTTTAATGTAAGAATACAGTATATAATACATACACCATAAGAAATATGTGTTAATCAACTGTTTATGTTATCAATAAGGCTTCCCGTCAACAGTATGCTATTGGTAAAGTTTTGGGGGAGTCCAAAGTTACATGTCAATTTTTGACTACACAGGGTGTCAGCGTCCCTAATTCCTGAGTTGTTTAGGGCTAACTGTACCCACTATCCCCTGAAGCCCTTAACTTTCCTATCT
>NW_027890029.1:0-242 GCF_054177405.1 Leptonychotes weddellii | reverse complement strand
GAATTCAGCTGGATAGGGATCAAACCATTTTCAGAACACCTACGAACTCAACAGGAGATTGAAGAAAAAAATAGCAGCAAATCTCTGAACAGAAAAGTTACCACTCTCTGGAAGGTAGGATGTGTGGAGAAGTGAATCCGAGGCGATATTCAGGAAGATAGACGGTGGGGAAGGGGGCCTCTGTCACCCACTTCTGGCAGGTGATAGAGCAGCGGAGCACAAAATCAGAACTTTTAGAAGTT